>NC_056747.1:567215328-567515328 GCF_019279795.1 Protopterus annectens
TGGCTTCAGAATTCAAAAAGTTTATTAAATATTCTAATAAAGGAGAATGTATCTTGCATTGTTTAGATGTTCACAGGCAGTTACGTTTTTATCTGAAAAGGACTGAGAAATTTAATTCAGGCCAGCTCTTTGTGACCTTCTCTCAAAACAAAGGGCCAGGCAGTTTTCAAAGTGACTATTTCTCGGTGGATTGCTAGTTGTATTTTTTTCATTTATGCTAGTAGGTATGTAGAGTTGTCCAGACCAGTTGCGGCCCACTCTACTAGGTCTGTTACGTCATCAGCCTTCTTGGCTAAACTTTCCCTTGATGAGATTTGTGCTGCTGTGACTTGGTCTAATCCATGCACTTTCATTTCTCATTACAAATTGGACTTTGTCTAGGAACAGGGCTTCCTTTGGTTCTTCCATGCTCCAGCATATTCTTCCTTGAGGCCACCCAGGATACATAGTAGCTGGGGGACTCTGACTCATCTGTGATGAATTATGAGACTGATAGCATCAGATAGTTATGTACTTACCATAACTTGGCATCTGTGCTAACCAGTGTCATTATTCATCACATTCCTGCCCTCCTTACCCCTTCCTTCTGGGGGGTTTAGCGAGGTTGCTTTGACTTGTATTGAGTGTGAGTATCTTTGGCCTTCCAGTGCAGTTTTGTGTTTCAACTAATTTTGTAAACTCGATCTGAGGGTTAGAAGGCAGCAAGGGATTACGGGAAGGGGAGGAGCTTGAGCTCGGGATCTGTCTGAGAAGTTGCTGGCTCTGATCCGAGGTTGGATCTAAGACCCATCTCTGGGGAATGACACTGGAAAGCACAGATGCCAAGTTATGGTATAAGTACATAACTCTTTTAGACCATGGCTTTGGCACCAATCATTTGTTTGCATTGGCCCTTCTTGTAATATGTTGGCATTGCTGGAGGACTCTGTGATTGCTCCCAGGTTGCAGTTAGTGAACTCCGTGAGCCAGAGGCCATCTACTTTGGCCTGGATTTCTAAGAAATAGATGCCACGCAGACCCCTGCAGTACTCCACTGGTGACTGGTCTACTGGTGGAGGTGGAGTCACCAATTTTGACAGTATGTTCTGTCGGTGAGCCAGTTGGCTTACCCATCTATAGTTGCATAAGGGTTAATCCCTAGATGGGAGAGCTTCTCAATGATGCCGGAGTGAGGAATTGTGTAGAAAGCCTTGGCAAGGTTGAGATGGGCTGTGCACACTTACCTTCATCCATGGGTTTAATAACATTCTCAGTCTACCAGTTTTGATGAGCATGATCTATCCTTATTGAAGCCATACTGGGTTGGGTCCAGCATTTGGAGGTCACCTATGTCCTTGTTGAGGCCCATGAGAATTTTTTTCCATGTCCTTGCAGATGAGGCTGGTTAGACTTATGGGTCTGTAGTTCCCAGGGTCATTTGATGGCCCCTCTTTGTTTAGGGGGATTACTGTTCATATTTTCTATTATGCAGGAACATAGCCAGTTCTGAAGCTATGACTATAGAGAACACAGAGTGAGTTAGCTAGGTCTTGTTTTAGATTAAGTAAACAACCTGAGATATTGTCTGGTCCCATTGAGGCTGTGTTTTTGGCCTTGGTGAGCACAGAGATGACCTGTTTAGAGATGCTAGGCAGAAGGCTGGTGTCTGATATGCTTTGGGACATGGCAGGTGGGTATAGGGTGGTGAAATTTGCACTGAATCTGTCAGCTAGCAGGTTAGCAGTTTTCTGGCAGTGTAGTACGAGTTTCCATCTACAACCAGTTGTGCACATAGCTGGGCATTCTCTTTTAGACTTCGGACATAGTTAATTTCTTATGATTATCCTTGGCTAGGGTTATGATTTTAGTTTCATTATTTGATTTAGAAGACTTTACAAGATTTCTGTTTTTTTGTTTAGGCTTAAGAGGGAACTCTTCCTCTGCAGAGTGATAGTCGTCTTCCTTTTGGACAAGAGTTTCTTCCTCTTGTTATATAATTATATATACTTGAAGTTCATCAAGGTGGCTTGTTTCTAGGGGAAGACCTGGTTTTGATCCACACAGGTACAGCAGAGTTTATGCAGTCATTTAAGTGTTTGTACAGGGCATTTGTTGACACTTCTACATAGTGATCATTAATGTCTGCGATTACAGGTGGTATAAATCTTTTTTTATACCATTACTTAGGCTATAGTTAGCTTTGGTGAAATTTTTATAATCTTTGTTCCTGTGAGGGTGTCCATTCCAGGAGTTAGTTCAAACGAGACTGATTTATGGTCTGACCTAACCAGAGAGGACATCATGCATGGGGGAAGTGCAGTGACCCCCCCCCATGTTGGTGAGTTATGTGCAGAACATTAGAGCCCCTAGTGGGGGTGCAGACCAGACCATCTGTTCCTTAGCATTTTTGTTAAAGTCCAGTAACCTCTGGGTGAGCGTATTTTTGCTTGTGTGTCCCCAGTCTGTGGAAGGATAATTGATCTCCCATGACTGTGGTGTTGGGGTGTATGATGAGAGATTTCAGTAAATTGAGGTAGGTGGTATGCTTATCCTGGTTCATGGTGGGGGATCTATAGCTAGCAGTGATATGGTATGGTACTTTCCCAGAAGTTATTTGTACATGGAATAGTTAGTCATGCTGTTTGACCAGTGTCAGTGTGTTTGGTTTAATGAAGATGGGTACACCTCCACCATTGGTTCCTTCATGCTCATTTTGAGGTTGAGGATAAGTATGAGAATGCTGCTTAGAGCGCAGCTAAGTTGACCTTTGCTCAGCAGAGAAGCCTGTGAGAGTTCTACTGGAAGGCCTCTAGGGGAAAAAAATGTTCCCAGGTGTTTGCATCTATACAGGGCACTGCTAAACCCCCAGCAGGTTGAAGGACTTTCACAATTAAACCCTCAGGCCAATCAGATAAAAGCACATTAGGCTGTCGACCAGTAGTTCCCACCTTGGATGGGTTAAATTTAGCTCTTTGCTCCCACCAGATTGCAGAAGAATCCTGTAAATGTAAAACTAGTTTTAAGCTCAAGTGCAGTAACAAATGCTTTAACAGCAGTCAGAATTCCTGCAATATCAGAAATCCTTGGAACTAAGTTTACTAACCCTGAGAAATGTTCGCAACATGCAAAAACTTTGCAAAATTTAGAAATATTTTGGCAGACTTGGGAGAACTTTGGCAAACCTCCGATCAGCTTTTGCAATGTCAGAGGAGGTTAGGAAGCAACTTTAAGGTCGATGGCAGCAGCCATAACCTTATTTCCTATGGTGCACTTTTATATGTGCATTCTTCAATAGACACTAGCTGTTCATTGGTCAAGTTTTTGTCATCTCTTGTCTTTTGCAAAAATCACCTGCATTGGTGGATTCAATCAGAAGAGGTTTCTCAAGGCTGTCCTCTTGTCTTTCCTCCACTAGTAGCCGCGGTAACTACAGACTCCTCTCAATTGGGGTGTTGGGCCATTTTTTGGGAAAGACTGTCCAAGGCACATGGTCCCCAGAAAAGACCAATTTGCACATCAATGTCCTAGTGATAAGAGCAGTCCTCTTCAAGGGACAATTGCGATTCAAACATGTCTGTCTTGGTGCATCAACAAACGGTGCCCTTTGTCAAGAGGCAGTGAGAGTGTTGCATTTGGTGATCTCTTCTATCCACTTTCTTAGAGCAGCCCATGTCCCAGGTAAAACCAAGAGTTCTAGCGGACAAACTCAGCAGGTCCTTTCTGATGCCCGAGTGGTTTCAATCAGTTAGTGGTGGAGAGGATTTCCTATTGACAGGGTCAACCTTGTGATCTATTTGCCTCTCCCATAACAAGTGCAGCAGGTTCTTTCCCCTGCTTCCCCCCTTCCAGGGAGAGTCAGAAAGATGCTGTAGTCCACGTTTGGGCTTCCAGTCTCCATTGTGCTTATCCTCCCACACCTCTAATTCCCAAATTCTTACAGAAGGCACTTCAGTTGAAAAGCACGGTTATTCTCATTGCCCCCTTTTAGCCTAGTTGTGTGTGGTTCCCTTTCCTTTGGTTTCACCTTCGATATCCACATTGGAAAATGGACCCTCGTCCAGACCTCCTCTCTCATCACATGTGGTTGGTTCACCCGAACATTACAAGCCTCAAGTTGACTGCATTGTTTCTCCAATTCCGCCAATAGGCAGCTGGGGCTTTCCATCCTGGTCCAAGAAATATTACTGTCATGTCAGAAGGACTCTACCAGGAAAATCTACAAAAGTAAATGGAAGAGGTTCTCTGTTTTGGGCTCTACAGAGAAAGTTAGGGTCTATATCAAAATTCTGAACACAGAAAACACCGAATGTCAAAATGTTGAACCCAAACCATCGAATGTTGAAAATAGCGAAGCTCCGGAACATCGAAATCTTACCTAGGGCAAGATTTCGGTGGGCCATTCCGTGGCTTCGCTATTTCCTCCACTGTGGAGCGAGAGTTACGGACCTTAGGGTTAGGGTGTGGGATAAGGTAAGTGGATATCTAGTAATGTATGTATGGTGTAGTGTAGGGTTGTGTTTTAACTGTATGTGTGTGTATTTATTGCTTTGTTTGTGTAGAGTGTGTGCGCGAGGACCTTAGGATTAGGGTGCGGGTTAAGGTAAGTGGATAGATGTTCTTCGTGTTTCACTGTTGCAGTCATTACATTTGGGTAATATGCTGGCAGGTTGCCCTCAGTCGGCCTGAATTCCAAAGTCTTGGGTCCTGCGTCTGTTGCGGTCTTCTCTTCCATGATGTCAGGTTGTCAGGGGTATAAAACATGCAGCCGACGCCCGAAGCAGAAGCATTTCGCAAGTGCCGGTCGGCCGACTACTGAAATATTCGAGTTTTGAGTTTCAGAACCGAAGTCTTCACTAAAGCGAAGTACCCCGTTGGGGAAACTTTTTTCTTGCTTTTTACCAATGTCAGAAAACGTTAATTGTATTACTTGTGGGATGCAAATACCTCATAAGGATTTCCATTTATACTGTATTCCTTGCCTAGGCCCTGATCACAACGTGCCTGTCGGTTTTGTGCTAGATTTAACCAACGCACTATTAAGCGTCTATATATTTTTGCATCTAAGTATTTTGGAAATATATTTAACTACCCAGAAATGTCGTCGGATAGCAATCCCGACTACCGGAGTACATAAAAAACGCAAAGAAAAGGACAGAGGCAGTCGAGATCCAAAACCGACAAAGCTTCTCCTAAGCCAGTCGCTGGTACTCGGTGAGGTGCTTTCGCAGCCCCTGATACCCGCTACCTTTGAGTCTCAGGCCTCTACTGACACCCATGTGGAGTCCGGCATGCCAGAAGATACTCAAGGTATTGGATCGACGGATGCATCTCCTTCGGATGGGTCCGGAGCCGCTGAGCAGGAACCGGCTTCTGAGGGTGTATTCAGACCTCAACATTTGTATATCAAACCGAAAGCTGCAAAACCTAAGCAAAACACCTTCTAAAACTAAAAAAAATGACACCTGAGCCACGTGGACAGGCCTCTATGCCTAAAAAAAGATGATCAAAATGGCTGAAGACCTTATTACCTTGATCAGGGGTACCCATCCCCCTCCATATGAGGCCTAGGCAAGACATTGACTATGAATCTTCAGATCAGGTTTCTATTTCTTTGGATTTCTCTCCTGATCAGGAATTATCTTTACCTCCCTATGAGGATTCTGATTCTGAGGAGTCTATTCCATCTGCATCTCCTCCTGAGGGTTATTCATTTGGAGAAATCTTGCATACTCTGAGGGAGCATTTTCACTGGGAGAGTCAAGACTTCTCCGAATCAGAAAAGAGGCTCAGGGATTTCCTTCTCCCTCAGCACAAGCCTTTAGCCATTCCCCGTTTTAGACATTGTGGATGTGTTTTCGGAGTCAAGCCTGACCCCCTGTCTCCTTCCCTCCGGCTCCCAGTAAGCCTGACAGGTATTACAGGGACCCTGACTCTCATACATTTTTATTTAGAAACCCTGCTGCTGATCCTGAAACTATTTCACAGGGTCCAAAGGGAGTTAAGGCCTCAACAGCAAAAAACCCTACCCCCTCCAACAGAGATTCAAGGGCACTGGACAGATGGGGAAAAAAGGTTTATACATCTGCAACCTTGGCAATCAGGGCCTTAAACTGTCAATTTCATATGCTTAAGTACCAACAACATGTTATGGGATTGCTGAAAGAGAAAATGATATCAGAATGTGCCGAAAATAAGGAATTGCAGGAATTATTCCATGCAGCTGAACAAGTTGGAAAGCATACTTTGCAATGTGGTTTTGATTCTTTAGAGGCCTCCTGCAGAGCCACAGTTACTGGATCTGTGATTAGGAGGCATGCTTGGTTTAAAGGAACAACATTTGCCTGATCATGTTAAAGCTAAATTTCTAGATGCATCTTTACAGCATGATTCTCTGTTTGGGATTAAGGCAGAAGAGGTTTTAAAGAAAATGGAAGACGAAGCTAAGTCTATGCAAACTGTTAAAGATTTCTTACAAGTGCAGCCACCTAGATTCAGTAGACACTGGCCTACAAAAAATTGGTCCTTTCCTGTGTCACACAGAGCAAATCCAGACGTAAGGGTTCCAAGTACCAGGCTCAAGACTCGTACAGGTTAAAGCAATGGGGCGCATCCACCTCCAAATCTGGAGAAGATAAAGTGCATACCTACAGAAAGCAATCCCAATGACTTCCCTCTGCCTACACCAAGCACTTATCTTTTGGCAGCACCCATAGGGGAAAAATTAGCACTTTTTGCTCAAAATTGGCAGTTAACCCAGGACAAATGGTATCAGAGGGATCCAGATTCCATTTCCACACTCTGCCAATGACAAATGGTTGGCCAGATCTGCCAAAAAACCAATGGGCAGAGGCACAGAAACAGGTTACGTCCCTCATGGATATGGGGGCCATTCAGACAGTACCAAAACAGGGAAAAAGGACAAGGTTTTTACTCGAGACTGTTCTTGGTACCCAGAAAGGACAAGGCCTGGCGGCCAATGCTGGATTTATCGATTTTGAACACATACCTGGACATTCCAAAATTCAAAATTCTCACCTTGCAATAGCTTCTGCCCATGCTGGGCAAGAATGCTTGGCTGGTGATTTTAGACCTAAAAGAGGCATACCTGCATGCCCCAATAAGACAGTCGTGCAGAAGATACTTCAGATTCAAGGCTGGCTTAATGCATTACCAATTCTCTGCACTGCCCTTTGGCTTATCTACTGTGCCCAGGGTCTTTACAAAGTGCCTGGCACCAGTATTTGCATTTTGCAGACGAAGTATTCAAATATATCCTTACTTTGACTACTGCCTCATTCAAGCAGAGAACAAGGACACTCTTCTATGACACCTGGCATTTGTGAAAAGGCTTCTAACATGCCTAGGATACACAATAAACGAAAAGAAATCACAACTGGTACCCTCTCAAAATATAACATTCATGGGTGCCAGCTTGAATACAACTACCCAGATGGCTTAACCTCACGCCAGACAAAGGCAGGCAACTGACTACTTACTTCAAACTTATGGCAACAAAAACCCAATCTTCTGTAAGACAAATTCTGCAGGCTCTGGGCTTCATGGCATCCAGCATCCTACTAATTCCATATGCAAGACTGCATATGAGGAAACTTCAATGGTACCTAAAAAGTTTATGTAGTCAACATTTACACAAACTGGAAATAATTATTCCTCTCATCCCCTGCCTGCAACAGGAGTTTCTATGGTGGGCAAAGGCCTGTCACCAAAACATGGGACGGCCCTTCACTCTACCCCCTGCCAGCCAAACCTTAACAGACGCATCAGATTATGCCTGGGGGGCCCACATGGCAGGAAGATGCTTTCGGGGCATATGGGCACCAAATCAAATGCATCTACATATCAACCAGAAAGAGATGCTAGCTGTTCAAAATGCTCTAACAGCCTTCAAGGACTTGCTTCATACAACTACTGATAGATGGACAACACCACAGTCATGTGGTATATAAACAAGCAAGGGGGCACACACTCCTACCCCCTTTGCAGATTAGCCATGGCACTGTGGGACACAGCTTTGACCTACCAAATAAATCTTCAAGCTCAATTCCTGCCAGGAAAACAAAACACTCTGGCAGACGATTTAAGCAGAAACCTTATGGATCCTCGTGAGTGAAAACTAAATCCACAAGCCTTCAGCATGATAGCAGAGAAATGGGGGAGCCCAGACATAGACCTATTTGCCTCTCCTCAAAATTATCAACTGAAAAGATTCTGCACAAGGACTTATCACAGACAAGCATGGAAAGTGGACGCCCTATCCTTCAGTTTACGCGTTTCCTCCTCTGCCTCTTCTACCCAAGGTCCTCCTAAAAGTCAGACAAGAGAAGCCAAAGATATTAATTGCCCCGGACTCGGACTAGCCCCACCAATACGGATACCCAATCCTAAGGAACTCTTCTCAATACCCAGCTTGGACCTTGCCTCAAAAACCACAACTACTGTCCCAGCAAAACAATCAGATCCAGCACAACTACAGACTCTGAACCTGGCAGCATGGCTAATCCTGTAATCATACAGAGACACCTCTCAGTAAAGCTGTGATTGGTGTCATTTTGGAAGCCAGAGGCCTAGTACTAGAAAATCTTATGCTGACAAATGGAAGTGATTCTGTGCTTGGAATCGAGCACAAGCAACTGATAGAGCAGAACTGCATATTCCTCAGATATTACAATACTTAACTGAGATTCTTGACAAAGGCATATCTTTCTCATCAATCAAAATCCATGCCTCTGCCACCTGCCATTTCGGCTCATTACAATACAGAGCCACCAAGCTTTTGTCGTCCTTTACTAAAGCAGTACCTTAAAGGAGCCAAAAATGTAAGGCCTCCTAGAAGATCACCATTACCTGCATGGGACCTCAATTATGTGTTGGAAAAGCTCACCCTGCCTCCATTTGAACCAGCTGCTACCGCTGATGTAAAGTTCTTATGGAAGACAGCTCTACTACTAGCAATTACTTCAGCAAGAAGAGTTTGAGCTACAGGCCCTCATGGCTGTAGAGCCTTTTATCATGTTTTACCCAGACAGGGTGTCTCAGAGGACAAATCCTACTTTTATGCCTAAGGTAGTTTCCAGTGTGGCTCTTAACCAAACAATTCATCTGCCAACTTTTTGTCCAAATCCACAGAACAAAGGCAAGAGAATTCTGCACTCCTTGGACGTACACAGACAGCTAAGATTCTACTTGAGCAGGACTAAATCTCTAGGAAAAACTGAGCAGGTACTAGTGTCATATGCTGCAGGAGCAGAAGGAAAGACAATTTCAAAGTGGATAAGCCATTGCATCCGTTTCTGCTACTTACACTATGGCAAACCTGTGTCCAAGAGCATTAGGTCTCACTCCACCAGGGCTGCTGCTACTTCACCAGCCTTTCTCAGAGGAGTACTAACCAAGGACATTCTATAGCTTGCTACTTGGAGTTCTGTTCACACCTTTACAAAGCATTACCATTTGCCTCTCTAAGTCCACGGCAGGCTTTGCCACTGCAGTGCTGCAGGGCCTTATAGCCTCACCTAATGCTGTTTAGCTCCAGCCTCCCAACCATAGCTTTGGGATTCTACCCAAATGTAATGACTGCAACAGGAAACACGAAGAACATAGTACAGTTGTGTACTTACCATAAATGTAGATGTTAGTGTATTCACTGTTGCAGTCCAGGTTACCCTCCCGACATCCCCCTGTCATTCTACAGTTTATCTTTCCTTCTCTATCCTCAACAACCTATGTGGTGTATTTGCTTGTAGATGAAGGTAAAGTTTATATTGGTGTGTGTGTGTGTGTGTGTGTGTGTATATATATATATATATATATATATATATATATATATATATATATAGTTAGAATATTGCTACCTTTTTGGGAGCACCTGACATCGGGGGCAGGAAAATACTAAAGAAAATGGCGTCTGCTGCATGTTTTATACCACTGACGACCTGACCTCATGGAGGAGAAGACAGCAACCGACGCAGGACCTAAGACTTTGGAATTCAGGCCGACTGAGGGCAACCTGCCAGCAGATTACCCAAATGTAATGACTGCAACAGTGAATACACTCAACATCTACATTTATGGTGGTGGGAGGGTGGCCTAAATGTTTGCCTTACAAACAAGGTGCAGGGTTTGAGCCTCACACGGGATAATTGGCTAAGCTTAAAATGGCTCACAAGGGCAGTTAGCTTAGTACTAATCTATGAACTATGAAATATGGTAAGTGTACACAACTATACTTTCCCTCTGCTGCTTTCTTAGGCTTTTCTAGTGTCTCTGGACCTCGAGTGCTTATCTTGATGCTCGTATTCATCCCATTTTCTCTCTTGCTTCCTGGCATTTTCAGTTCTCTGCTTTGCTTTTTGACCTTTCTATTGCCCCAAGGGTATTCACCAAATGCCTCACTTCTGTGATTGCTTTTTGCAGGCTAAGGAATAATCTTTCCCTATTTAGACAATCTCCTGCTTCAGGCATCATCTTGAGAGATTCTTCTGCAGCATCTTCACTTTGCCATTTCCTTTCTGCAAAGCAAGTCTTTTCTGACTCCTTCACAGGATCATTTATTGGGTTGCAGGATCCAGACTGTTTCAATGCTGGCATGCCTGTCTCATAGGTTCATAGGTTCATACTAGGCTATCTGCCCAAGGGCATTTATAAGCCTAGCCCATAGTTATTTGGCTTTCGCCACCCCTTTAGTTTGAATAAAACTATGCCTATTATTTTGCTGTGCCTCTGTCAAGCAGTGACACTGAAGTAATCCCTGGGGTATATCTGCGATCCCCCATCCATTGGTCAAGATTCCTCTTGAACAAGGCCAGCGAGGTGCTCTGCCTCACATGTACCGGGATTTTGTTCCACAGCATAGGGAGTCTCTGGGTGATGAATCTGTCCCTCCAGCACGTTCTATTAATAACCGTGTCAAGGTTTGTCTCCCGCCCTTGTGGTTCTGAGGGATCTAGATTTTTTGAGGTGAAGCATATTCATCAAATCAGGGTTTGACATGGCCTTATATGTCAGGCACAGGTCACCTCTGAGCAAGCGGTATGAGACTGAATAGAGCTGGAGTTCTTTCAGTCGGGCAGCATAAGACATATTTTTGAGACCCTTTATCCTTTTGGTGAGGAACTTTTGGGGCCTTTCCATCTGCTGCAGGTGTCGGGTCAGATACATTCCGAATGGGGCATTATACTCAATCATAGGTCTAATGAGTGATGAGTACAGAGGGACGATGACCTCCCTTGATCTAGACGTGAATCCCTTCATGATCAGGTGGGCAATGTAGAAGGTTTTCCTAACCACTTTAGCAACATGAGTGTCAAACGAAAGGCTACTGTCAACCTGGGTCCCCAGATCCCTGATGACGTCTTCTGTGCTCAGTGGATTGCCACCTATATGGTAGCTAGGGGTAACCTTGTTTTTCCCGAAGGGTATGACTATGCATTTCTTGGCATTTAACTTTAGGCCATGGCTCTGGCACCAGTTATCCGTTTCTGTGAGGCCCTTCTGAAGGATATCTGTGTCAGATGTGTTTTCAACTATGGCGCCCAGTTTGCAGTCATCTGCAAACTTTGTCAGCCATAACCCTCCTGTGTTTGCTTGTACTTCAGAAAAGTAGATGCCGAACAAGAGTGGACCCAGGACTGAGCCCTGTGGGACACCACTTGTGACCGGCTTTGAGTCTGATATGGCTCCAGCAACTCTGACCCTGTGGGTTCTGTCACTTAGCCAGTTTGCAACCCATCTTGTGATGTATGGGTTTACATTCAAGCTGGTGAGTTTTTCGATGATACCTGAGTGTGGGGTATTGTGTCGAAGGCCTTTGCCAGGTCAAGGTAGGCTGTATGGACTGCCTTTCCCTCATCAATGGCCTTGGTGACTGTCTCGAAAAAGTCAACCAAGTTTAAAAGGCATGATCTGCCTTTTGACAAAGCCAAACTGGGTTGGATCCAAAGTCTGCAAGTTCCCTATGTCTTTATTTATGAGTTCCATTATGATCCTCTTCATGGCTTTGCAGATAAGGCTTGTCAAGCTAATGGGACGGTAATTTCCAGGGTCGGTGGAGGCACCGCCCTTGTGAAGTGGGACCACAGTCGCCGTGCGCCACTCCTTGGGTACGTATCCTGAGGTGAGGCTAAGATTAAACAGCTGTCCTAACTGTGGGTTTAATTCCTCATTGAGTTTGTGGAGCACACAGCCGGGGACACCATCCGGTCCCATGGATGCTGTGTTTTTTGCTTTGGAGAGAGCAGTTCTCACCTGGGCGTTGGATATGTTTGGGGGGCTACAATCCTCTGGTATAGATATCTCCTTTTGGGGGGGGGAAGAAGTTTGCACTGAACCTGTCAGCCAGTATGTTGGCAATGTGTGTAGGTTCAGTAATCTTCACATCATTTTGAACTAATTCTGAGAATATCTGGGAGTTTCCTCCTAGGTTTCTAACATAGCTAAAGAAGGCCTTATGATCGTCTTTTGAGTCCTTGGCGATTTTTCTCTCAAAATTTGCCTTGGATGATTTTATGAGAGCTCTTAGTTTTTTACTTATAATGATCAAAGGTGTCTTACCTTTCAAGGATTTTGCTCTATCTTGTAGTAGCTTCCTCCTTTTGTTGTAGAGCTTGTTTATGGCTGGGGTCCACCAGACTGGACGCTTGCCTTTGGTACAAAGAGTCTTAGTTTTGTTTGGGATTGCCTGATCCATGCAGTCCTGTAGGTGCTGGTAGAAGGCATTTGTAAGTGATTCAGCGGTTTGAGTAATGTTTACCACTGGCTCAGGGGCCTTAAAGGAGACCACACTAGTTTTTAGAAGTGTGAAGTCGGCTTTTGAGAAGTTTTTCACTGTGGTCTTTTTTATTTCAGGGGGGGCAGGATGAGGACCTCCAGCGAGATTAGTTTACGATCTGATCTCACCAGTGAGGGGTATACTTCGGTGTTGAACATTGTGATCCCATGTTCGTGATGATGAGATCAAGTATGTTTTCTCCTCTTGTGGGGATGGTGACTAGTTGTTCCATGGCATTTGAGTTTATGAACTCCAGGAACCTTTGGGCTAGAGTGTTTGGGCTTGAGTAGTGTTCCCAGTCTATATTAGGATAGTTGAAGTCACCTAGTATGATGGTGTTTGGAGATACATTTATCCTCTCCATTGTTTTCAGGAAGGCCATGTGAGGTTCCTGAGTTTGAGAGGGTGGCCTGTAACATGCTACAAATTGCAGAGCAGTCTTGCCTATGGTTAATTGCACCTGGATGGCCTCCGATGCATCGTGCGTTGCCACCAACCTTGAGGTGTGGGTGTCCTTTATGAATATGGACACCCCCCCCTCCTTTCTTGGTGTTGTCCGGATTTTGGGGCCGGAACGCATGATATGAGGTGAAACCTGCTAGTGCTGGGGTGCTCTCAGGAGCCTCCTCCCAAGGCCTTGACTCTCATCTCTTTCTTTCAATCCCTTCTTCCTATGGCCTTAATCACAGCACAGAGGTTTTTGAGAGCTATAGGTTTTATGACCTCCACCATTCCTATGCTACATTTTGCCAAACTCCACATGAGAACTTAAGTGGTTTAAGTCAGTTTGGCTTCAGCTTTCTCATCTCCTGGACTACTTGCTGTATCTTCTTCCATGCCTTAAGCTGGAATTTCAGTGGTGGATTCATTCAGTAGTTCTCTCAATTCAGGGCTCCCTTTTCAACCCCCGTTCCTTCTCAGGAGTTGGTTACAAATGCTTCAGACGTGGGGAAAACCACATCGATGTCAAAGAAATGAGAGCTGTTCTGGCTCTTCAAGCTTATCACCTTCTCTTTCCCCAGGGCCTCGCAAGGTGTTTACAGACAATACCACAGTGATGTGTATGTTAACAAGCAAAGGAGGGGGATCTTCACTCCTCTGCTGGTTGGCTCTTCTAGTGTGGGAACTAGCTATCCAGTATTGTGCGAGACTTCAGGCAGTTTATATTCCCTCAGGTCAGAACATTGTGGCAGACTTTCGGAGCAGGTCCATAACACAATCTCATAAATGGATTTTCACAGGGATGTTTCTGGACATTGCCCACCAGTGGAGTACTCTCGAGTAGGTCTTTTTGCCTCCCCTCTGAACAGACAACTTCTCTTTTTTTTTGTGCCAGTCACAGGTAGGCTGGTCTGGAAGGTGGATGCTCCGTCTTTCCTGGAGGGGGGTGTTTCTTTATGCCATTCCTCTCCTCCCCTTATTCCAAACGTCCTGTTCAAAATACAACAGGATGCTCCCAAAATGTTACTGGTGACTCCCTTTTGGCTCGGACAACATTGGTTCCCTCTTCTACATTTAGCCAAGTCATCACAAGTTACCTGACAGGGTGGACCTATTTACACAAGACAGGGGCTCTCTCATCCATCCTCACCCGTCCACTCTTCAAATGACACTGTGGGTGATAGGATTTTGATTTCATACATACACCTTTTTTCTGAGGACATGCTTGGGGTCTTGCATGAGGCTAGGGGGCCCACAACTAGAAGACCCACTTATCCAAATGGAAGAGGATTTCCGTTTGTTGTCTTTCTCGTAACCTGGTTCCACTTTCTGTGGATGTTCCCTTTGGTTCTATTTTATCTGTGTGAACTGCTCAGTGCTGGGTTGGCTTATTCTTCTAAGGCCCACTTAGATATTTCCGCTTGTCTGCCTTTATTTCGTCCTTTAGCTTCTAGATTTGAGGCTAAAGAGTTTTTAAAGTCCTTTCATATTAGGCCTCCTAGGAAGCCTATCCCTCCGTTCTGGGATTTTAATGTTTCAGAGAAATTGACCTAGGCTCCTTTTGAGCCTGCAGATTTAGCTTCCTTACAGCATTGTTCTTGGAAGACTGTACTTTTGTTGGCCCGTCTGCCAGACGGGTGTCTGACCTTCAAGCTCTTATGGCTTGTTCTCTCTTTTAGTGTTTTGGAAGGACAGGGTGTCCCTTCATACTTATCCTTCTTGCAGCCAAAGTGGTTCATAGGTTGGTACTAGGCTGTTGGCCCTAGGGCCTATACAAGCCTAGCCATAACAATTCCCTGGATATTTCTTCCCACAATATTTACTTCCCTGGACCCTTGTCTAGCAGGGCGACTGACGTGATCCCTGGGGTGAATTTCCTATCTCCCATCCAATCATTAAGGTTCCTTTTGAAGAGGGCCAAGGAGGCACTCTGCTTGACATGTATGGGCAGTCTATCCCAGAGTATGGGGAGTCTCTGGGTCAGGAATGAGTTCTCTTAATCAGTCTTTTCATTTGCCCACTTTTTTCCCTTTTCTGCAGTCTGCTAGTGAGAAGGTGCTGCACACTTTGGATGTGCATAGACGATGCAGATTTTATTTGAATAAGGCAAAGACTTTTTATAAATCTGATCAGTTTTTTCCTTTCCTCCTAGATCTGTAGGTTTGGCTGTTTCCTAGCAGACTATTTCTTCTTGGGATTTCTAAGGCAGTTTCTTTTTGCTGTTCTATGGCAAGAGTCTTTCTTTGAGGCTCATTCTACTAGGGCTGTGGCTGCTTCTGGTGCTTTTTTTCAAGGTTCTGGATACTACCTCTATTCTTCATGCAGCTACCTGGACTTCTGTGCATACATTTACCAAGCACTGTAAGTTGAATGCGATATCCAGAGCTAGAGCTGGTTTTGCTAGGGCCATTCTTCATGGGTTCCTAGGCAACTCTGCTGGTCCATCCATCCTTTTTTTTTTTTTACCTGAGCTTTTACATTCTCACTATTGTAAAGAATACTGCAACAGTGAAATGGAAGGAAATAGTACAGTTGTGCAAGATCTTAGCATAACAGTAGATGTCCTTCCATTTTACTGTTGCAGTATTTATTCCCTCCCTCCTCCCCTTGCTTCTTTGTCTTCTGGTTCTTCTGGTTACCTCTTTTTTTCCGTGGACTTGGTCCTCAGTTCTGAGGGTGGTACGTCCAGACATCACCTTTATGCCCTACGGTATATGTAGGGAGCATGTGTGTAACATCTGGAGTACCTTAAAGCAACCAGTGGAAGAGAAGGACATCTACTGTTATGGTAAGATCTTGCACAACTGTACTTCCTTGTCATGGTAAACATTCTGGGTGCAATTGCATCGGCTAGACGAGTATCAGAACTCCAGGCACTCGCTTCCCAACCACTGTATTTCCTTTTTCATAAAGATAAGGTATCCCTTTGGACTAACCCTTTTTCTACCTAAGGTGACATTGGAGACTATCAGTTCATCAACCTACCTGATGTTCATCGTGTTACCCTGCTGCAGTCATCACACTTGGATCACACAGCAGAAAATGGCGTTGGATGCCTCTCATATACCCCTGGCGCACTGACATTAGGGAAGAAGCGACAGCAACCGACGCCAGACCAAGACTTTGGAATTCGGGCTGACTGCTGGACTGCCTGACGGCAGGATAACCCAAGTGTGATGACGGCAGCAGGGTATATACTCGAACATCTACATTTATGGTAGGTACAAAACTGTACTTATTCTTTCCAATATTTTCCATCAAGGGAGAATAGATGCTGCACATGTTGAATGTACATAGCTTAGATTCTGTCGCCATAGAAGTAAAGATTACGGGAAATCAGACTGTATCCTTTTGTAAGGCTAAATTGGGTAAGGCGTTTTCAAAGGTAAGTTTAGCCAGATGGTTCACCAGTTGCATTTGTTTTGTTTTACAAGACTAAAAGGTTGAGATTACTTAACCCCCCCCCCCCCCCCAATGCTCATTCCATCAGATCTGTGGATACGTCTGCTTCTGGTCTAGAGTTTCCATGTTGTGCAGCTGCTAATTAGTCTAATGTTCATACCTTTATTGCTCATTGCAAAATGGACATCTTGTATAGAAATAGGGAAGCATTTGGTTCCGCATTAGTCCAGAATATCCTTCCTCAAGGACCACCCAGTGTTTTCTCTAGCTGGGGTCACTCATCCATTGATGACGAACAGGAAAGACATCAGATACATACCTCTGTTTTGTCTCAACCTCCTGCCCTCCAGCCCCCATCCTGCTTTGGAAGTTTTTCATTAATGCTACCAATATGTCCTGAGGAGTGTTCCTTGCCTACCTTGCTGGATGAGCATCAACCTTCCTCTTTCTAGCTAAAATGTGATTTAAGTTTAACTGTTTTGTACTGGTACCCTTTTTTTTGGTGCAAAATTGACTAGAGGGAAACTCAATCTGACGTAATTCAGATGAAGGGGAGAATGTTTAGCTATGGAACCAGTCTACTGAGGTGGCCAAAGTCTGACCAGAGACCCATTGGCTGAGGAAGGACAAAAGCAGACAGCACAGATACATTGTTATGGTGAGGATGTAATTTGCTTTGTAACTTGTTTTTCATCCAGTGCTCTATCATATATTAGAAGCAGGATTGTAGTACCAGTTTCTGCAATATGCAAAATAATTTTTTCCAGAAACATTTTGGTATGAAAAAAGGAGCACTTCTGGAGACCCGTTCTAGATTTGTCCTTTTTGAACACCTTTGTAAAAGTTCTGAAATTCAAAATGCTCACCTTGCAGTCGGTCCTAGCATTGCTTCCACCAGACCATTGTCTCATGGTAACTCTAGATCTCAAGGGCAGGTGTCTATTTCTGTTGCTCCCAATTTCAGGAAATTGAGATTTGCTGTGTCTAGCTTATATCACCAGTTTTCTGCATTACCCCTTGGGCTATCTGCTGCACCTCGAGTGTTTATAAAGTGTCTGGCCCCAGGAGTTGCCTATTGCAGAACCCTCGATATCCACATTTGTCCTCGTTTAGATGACTTGCTGAGTTTTGCAAATTCTTTAAGTGCCTGGAGTCCTTGGACTAGATTGATTCTCTTCTTTCCCACCTGGGCTTCAAATTGAATTGCTTTCCTTGGGTGTTGGCTAGACACAGTGAAAAATATAGCCTTTCTGCCACAAGGCAAAGTGCTGACTCGTCAGGGCATTTTCTTGGATTTCTCTCGCCTAGTCGTGGCCTCAGCAGACAACTTCCTCAAAATTCAAGGTTTCATGGTATCAGTGTCCTCATGATACCACTAGCCAGACTACACATGACAAACATTTAGTGGTGCTTGAAGAATTGTTGAACCCAGCACCTCCATCCCTTGGAATTCCAGGAACCAGTACTGGGATTTGTGAAACAGAAGCTGCAGTTGAGATGTCCAGGAATCCATTTCTATTTTTAGATCCTCTGTTCAGGATGACTTCTATTTTGTGGGAAGCAAGGCTTGTGGGGTCCTCGGGACATGCCAAAGCACATAAACATAAGAGATGTTGGCAGTCATGGGTTCCTTAAAAGTTCTTCGCCACTTATGAACTCGAGTTTGTAGTGTTGTGGTACCCAAGCAAGTAAGAGGGTACAAGGTCATACCCTCTCTACCAGATGTCCTTCAAGGATGCATCTGCAGCCCTTACAAATGGGTTGTCCTGTCGTCAGGCAGCCCTTCGGTCGGCCGGATTCCAAAGTCTGGGTCTGGCCTCGGCTGGTGTCGCACTTCACCCGACGTCATAGCTGCAGTTCTTCGGGTATAAAGGCATCAGCCGACGCCATTTTCCTCAGTCTTTCTTGCCGCGTGGCGCCCGAAGCAGAAGCTGTTCGCAAGTGCCGGTCGGTCAGATCCAGAGATTACTACTACCGAATACTACTTCGAAGACTTCTAAAAAGCTAAGTACCCCGTTGGGGACTCTTTCTTGCCTCAGCCGATGTCAGAAAAAGTGAATAACTGTTTAACTTGTGGGAAACAAATACCTCATAAAGATTTCCACTCTTACTGCTTACCTTGTTTAGGCCCAGACCACGACGTAGCAGCTTGTCTAGCCTGTGCTTCTTTCAACCGACGGACGCTTAGACGTCGGTCGGAGTTTGCTGAACAGTTTTTCGGCTCAGATTTTGCGTACATAATGCCGTCGGATCCTCCGACTTCTCAAGTTGTTAAGAAAAGCAAAGAAAAGGACCGACACTCGCGGTCCGCGGTTTCGGCCGAAACCACGGTTATGCAAACCGCGAGTGTCTCTGTTTCGGCCGAAACCGAGCAAACGGTTCTATCTTCAGCCGAATCCATGACTACTACCAAGGCCCCTTCTACCCTGGTTGAATCGGTCTCTGAAGTTCTACCTGCTACTGTTTCACAAGAATTATCGGACACCATCCCTTTGGATGTTTCTACCCCTGCACGTGGTGCTGCTAGGCCGCCTGCAGCCATGTCTATAAAGGCCTTTGCCAGGGCTAAAGCAGCCAAAACTTCTAAGTCTGTGCCTGTTAAGCCCCCCTCTCACAGGCCCAGTTCCAGTTCCCAAATGCTTACTCTGGCAGAGGATCTCATCTCTTTAATAAGGGTATCCCAATCTCACCCAGACAGGGCCTCTCAACCTCCAGAAAAGAGACCTAGAGCAGAGCTCCCTGAGCCAGTGTCCTCAGATGATTCTTCTGATGATACAGACAATACAGACCATCCAGAGGCTTCTTTTTCTACTTATGAAGATTCCGATGATGAAGAATCGATTCCTTCTGCCTCTCCACCAGAGGAATTTTCCTTTGGGGAAACTTTACATGCCATGAGAGAGCAATTCCAATGGCAGGGACAAGATTTCTCAGATTCAAGGAAAAGGCTTAGGACCTTTTTGCATTTACCACAACATAGGCCTTTAGCTGTACCTCCAGTTCTTCCTGTTGTGGATGATGCATTTAATGATGCTTGCACTGCTCCTGATACTTTACCTCCAGCCCCTGCTAAGCCCGATAGGTTCTACAGGGTCCCGGACACTCATCACCATTTATACAAGGCTCCTTTTGCAGATGCCGAGACTATCTCCCAGGGGCCTAAGGCAGTAGCTGCGACCTCAGTTAAAAACCCTCTCGCTTCTGAAAGGGAATCCAGGTCCTTAGAGATGGGGTAAAAAAGTATACACCTCTGCTACTCTCTCAGCTAGGGCATTGAACTGTCAGTTTCATATGATCCAATACCAGGAGTTTATGCTTGATCAGTTAACTAAGAAACTGTCCTCTGATGATTCTTTAGATAAGAAATATGTTCTAGAAATGGTGTATAACATTCAGCAGGTTAGTAACCATTCCTTAAAATGTGGCTATGATGCACTGGAGGCTTCCTTTAGATCAGCCATGACTGGCACAGTTATAAGAAGGCATGCATGGTTGAAAGAACAGGTCTTGCCGGATCATGTTAAAGCAAAACTATTAGATGCTCCTATGGATAAGGTCAGTTTATTTGGTTCTCCTGCTCAACAGGTACTGAAGAAAATGGAAGAGAAGGCAAAATCTGTACAAACAGTGAAAGATTTCTTACAGGTTCAGCCTCCAAGGTTTAGCAGGAACTGGCCTTCCAAAAATTGGTCCTTTCCAGACTCCTCTAAAATTCAGAGAGGCAGGAATAGGCGTTCAAGAGGCAAAAATCAATCCAGAGGAGGTGCCTACAGGGGACGCCAGTGGCAAGGTAACAACCAACGAGGCACAGACACAACTACTACCACTGCAACAGGACAATCACAGTGACTTGGCTCTGGCACCGCCTACCAGGGAACAAATAGCAGCACCCTTAGGCGGAAAGTTAGCCTTATTTTCAAAAAACTGGCACTATATCACAAGAGACAAGTGGATTTTGCAAACTATAGACCAAGGCTACAGGTTTCATTTCCACACTTTACCAGGAAAAGAGGAATGCCAAACCTACCACCAAATCAAAAGACAGAAGCTCTAAAACAAATAGCTCAATTAGCAAAGATGAGAGCTGTGGAAAGGGTACCATCTATGGAACAAGGCAAGGGATTTTACTCCAGACTATTCCTGGTACCAAGAAAAGAGAAAAATTGGAGGCCTATTCTCGACCTGTCCGCTTTAAACACATTCATCATTGTTCCAAAATTCAAAATGCTGACCCTACAGCAACTTCTTCCCATGCTGGGCAAGGAGTATTGGCTGGTAACTCTAGATCTCAAGGAGGCATACCTGCACGTCCCCATACGACCAAATTGCAGAAGATACCTCAGATTTCTTGCAGGATCAGAGCATTATCAATTCTCAGCATTGCCCTTTGGCTTATCTACTGCGCCCAGAGTGTTCACGAAATGCCTGGCATCAGTAATCGCTCACTGCAGGCTTCAGGGAATCCAAATATATCCATACCTGGACGACTGCCTGATAAAAGCGGACAACAAAAACAAGCTAACAGAAGACTTACAAAGAGTCATTTGCTTACTACAAGCCCTGGGATACACAGTCAATATAAAAAAGTCAAGACTGATACCATCCCAAAGAATAACCTTCTTAGGTGCAGAATTGGACACAGTAAAACAGATGGCATTCCTAACTGCAGAAAAACAAGAACAACTTCCTCTCTACTTCTTGGCCTTAACAAAGCAGAACAAACTAACAGCAAGGAAAGTACTGCAGGCCTTGGGCTTCATGGCATCCTGCATAATCCTGGTCCCCCATGTCAGACTGCATATGAGAAAGCTACAGTGGTACCTAAAGAATTTATGGTCTCAACAGAGGCACAGCTTAGAAACCGAAATACCACTAATTCCATGCCTGAAACAAGAGTTCCTATGGTGGGCTCAGGCATGCCAGTCAAACCCAGGTTTGCCCTTCCACAGCATTCAACCAAGCCAAACCATCACAACGGATGCCTCAGACCTCAGTTGGGGGGCCCACATGCTGGACAAGTGCATACAAGGCTTATGGACTCCAGATCAGCTGCACCTGCACATAAATCAAAAAGAAATGCTGGCAGTAAAACTAGCAATCCAGAATTTGACCATTCCTCCAAGAAGGCCAGTTGATGATAAGGACAGACAACACCACAGTCATGTGGTACATCAACAAACAGGGAGGCACTCATTCATACCCTCTATGCCGGATGGCACTGGACCTATGGAATATGGCTCTGAGTTACAACATTCAGTTACAAGCAATTTTTGTACCGGGAAAAGAAAACATCTTAGCAGACATATTAAGCAGAACTACCTCGGATGCTCACGAATGGATGCTACACCCGGACATCTTCAAGGTCATCACAAAGAAATGGGGACTGCCACAAATAGACCTATTCGCATCCCCACTCAATCACCAGCTCAAGAAATTCTGCACAAGGACGTACCACCCACTTGCTTGGAAGGTGGACTCTCTATCCTTCAGTTGGAAAGGCCTGACAGCATATGCATTCCCACCTCTTCCTTTGATGCACAAGGTGCTATTGAAAATCAAAGAGGAACGTCCAAGGATCATTCTGATAGCTCCAGATTGGCCAAGACAACATTGGTACCCATTACTGAGGAGCATGTCTCGGGGGGAAAATGTGGACACTACCCCTGATTCCTTTGATGTTAACTCAGAGCGACTACAACATCCTGCATCCAAACCTGAAAACTCTGCAACTGACTGCCTGGAACATTATATAAGAGCAACTAACCCAGATTTATCCCAAAGGGTTAAAGACTTTATCCTTGAGGCCCGCAGACCCTCAACAAGAAGGAACTATGCAGGAAAATGGAAAAGGTTTCTCATTTGGAGTACCGAGAGGGGCAAAGATGTGTCAAAGGTAGACATTGCCAACATCCTGGAGTATCTGGCAGAGCTTTTCCATACAGGCCTGTCCTATTCCTCCATCAAGATACATGCATCAGCTATTTCTTCAGAATACAGCTTCGATCCCCCTGTCTTTTCGCATCCTCTACTCAGGCAGTTTCTGAGAGGAATTAAGAATGTAAAACCTCCTAGGAAACCACCATTACCAGCATGGGACTTGAACTTTGTGCTAGAAAAATTGACACTGCGCCCTTTCGAACCAGCAGCAACAGCAGATCTTCAACACCTATCCTGGAAAACTGCTTTCCTGCTGGCAGTTACCTCAGCAAGAAGGGTTTCTGAGCTACAGGCTTTAATGGCAGTACAACCCTTCCTAATCTTCCATCAAGATAGTGTGTCCATGAGAACTAATCCTACATTTATGCCTAAGGTGGTATCCAGAGTGTCTCTAAACCAGGCAATCCACCTACCTACCTTCTTCCCAATCCACAGAACAGGGGAAAGACTGCTGCATACTTTGGATGTACATAGACAGTTACGCTACTACCTGGACAGAACCAAGGGCAATAGAAAAACTGACCAGCTTCTGGTAGCATATGCAACAGGAAGGGAAGGAAAAGCAATTTCCAAACAGACAATCTCCAAGTGGATAGGAAATTGCATTAGATTCTGTTACTCCTACCATGGAAAGCAAATTCCACAGAACATAAGGCCTCATTCTACAAGGGCTACAGCCACTACCACAGCTTTCTTACGAGGAGTGGCTACCAAGGACATTATAGAGGCTGCTACTTGGACCTCCGTGCATACATTTGCCAAGCATTATAACTTACCTTTATACTCTAGATCCCGAGCAGGGTTTGCCACTGCTGTTTTGCAAGGGATCCTAACTACACCATAATTTCTTCTTCCTCCTCCCCTAGTTTGGCTATGGTATTCTACCCATTTGTAAGGACTGCAGATGCATCCTTGAAGGACATAGTACAGTTTTGTAGATGTCCGAACAGGATTGCATCTGCAGTCAGGATTACCCACCCTCCTTCCCCTCTGTGGTATTCCTAGGGTATTTGCCCACCTAATAGCTAGCTGGGGGGGGGGGATCTCTTATGGTGTATTTGTTTGTATATATGTACATACATGATTATTTTTTGTGTTTGCCTTCTACTACTTGGAAACATTGGCATTTATCCAAAATTTAGCTATCCAAGAGGGCAACTGGCATCTGGGGCAAGAAACACTGAGGAAAATGGCGTCGGCTGATGCCTTTATACCCGAAGAACTGCAGCTATGACGTCGGGTGAAGTGCGACACCAGCCGAGGCCAGACCCAGACTTTGGAATCCGGCCGACCGAAGGGCTGCCTGACAACAGGACAACCCATTTGTAAGGACTGCAGATGCAGTCCTGTTCGGACATCTACATTTATGGTAGGTACAAAACTGTACTTTGGCAGTGATGGCCTGGGAGCTGGCTCTTCAACATTCTGACTCTTCTGGTGTCATGCATTTTATCGTACCAAAACACGCTGGCAGACTATAAGCAGATCCTAGATAGAGCCTCATGAGTGGAAGCTCCATGCAGATAATTTCCAGGACTTGTTCCAGATGTGGGGAACACTTCAAGTAGAGCTGTTCGCCTCCTTAAACTGACAACTGAAAAAATTGTTGGACATCCTTGTAGTCGTACTTGGAAGATGCTTTATCCTTTCGATAGTTGGGAATGTTCCTAGTTTCTGTATGCATTTCCACTCTTTCCAGTAATTCCCAAGGTACTTGTAAAGATTCAGGAAGAATTAACAGATTATTGTGGTAACCCTCCTTTCTGACCCAATGTTGGTTCTCCCTTTCAATAGAACTGTCAGTTACCAGAAGCTTCCTCACAGACTGGATCTGCTCACACAGCATCAGGGGCCAAATGGTACAGCATAACTTGAGCAATTGCAGCCAAGAGGCTGGATGATTCTGTTCTGATACCTTTTAGACACTTGTTCCATGGGGATGTGCTGCAGGTATTTAAGGATACAGAACCTGCCACTAGAAAGTCTTGTGTTTACAAGTGGAATAAGTTTTCTAGTTGGTGTCTAGCCAATAACAGAGGTTCCAAAAGGAGTTTTGACCCCTGTTTTGAAATATTTTACGAGCTACTTGGAGATGGTTTTTCATATGCTTCAAAGTGCATATTGTGGCTCTCTCAGCTTGTCTGCCCGTGAGTTCCCCTTTAAACTCTTTGTGGTCAGTTTATGAAAGGAATGTTGCATGCGAGATGCCCTTCAAAAGCAAATTCCTGGGATTTCAACTTTGTTCTTGACAAATTTACCTCACTACTTTTGAACCTGTTTGTTCTATATCTATCTACAATTTATTTGGAAGACTGTTTTGCTTTTTGCTCTGACACTTGCAAGATGACTGACTCCCTGAAGTTGTAAGGTCTTTGTGGGCTAAAGCTGTCAGTTTTTTTTCACATGGACAGAGTTTTGTTGAGCACTAATTTGTCATTTAAGTCTAAAATTATTTCTGAATTTACCTTGAATTAAGCCCTCTATTTCCCCATTTTCTGTACTGATCCAAAAAAGTGTGTAAAGATGCGCTCTGTACCTTGGATGTGTATATGCAGTTCAGGTGTTAACAGACAAAGCCCTTTAGGACTATTGAACAGTTTGTCTCTTAAACTGAAGATAAAGGTCAACCTGTCTCTAAGAAAACTATTGTACAATAGTTGTCTTCTGCAGTTTTCTGTTATTCCTACTACATTAAATCTGTTCCAGGCAAGGTTAAGGCTCACCCAACTAGGGTGTTACCCTCTTTGATGCTGTATTGGAAAGTGGTATATTCTAGTAGCATTCTAGAGGAAGCAGCCTGGTCCTGTTTTCATACCTTCACAAAGCCCTAAACACTAGATTCCTTTTTAAGGTCTAGTGCAGATTTTGCTAGGACCATTCTCTAGGGTCTCCTTGTCTTTGCACCTTCCAGGTATGGTAAGCATTGGGAATCTATCCCAAATGCCACTGAGGCAGCACAGTTGTGAAAGTCCTATTTTTCTATGACAGATGTCGCTGGATGGCAGTACACACCCACCATCCCATGGATTGAGCTGGGCTTCAACCTGATCTCTTGTTGGGCTTGGTTTTTATATAGTATTGTGATTCTCTGTGAATTTACTCTTGCTAGATTCTGACTTTTACTTTTCTTTCTTTGTGCAGGCAAAAAAGCCTGAATCCTCATGCCCTGTGACAGCTGGAGGCTTCCCTCTCAGGATATGCTTAACTAATCAACTGTCACAGGGAGAGAGAGGAAGGGGAGTTGTGTTTTGAAAGCTGGTCAGTACTGGGTTACCTTGGCAGATTGAGCAATTCAAAAATCTACTGTTTACAGGTAAGTACGATTTGCGCAACTGTGTTCCATGTTTGTGTTGTGTGTGTGTAGGTCCCAGCAACTTTCGAGTGGTACTTTGCTTGACATCTGTTTAATTGGCACACTTTGGTCAGCTAAACAGATATGGTAGACAGCTGTGCAAGATAGACTATCTCAGGGAAGGAGAATGTACCCTTTTCCACAAGAACTGTGCAATATGGGGGTTGGCCCCTGCAAAAAGTAGTGCTTTTTTTTTTTTTTTTTTGTTTTGCATGTGCCAAGATACTTTGTACATGCACAGTAGTGAGTCGACGCACTAAATGTTTATCCGCTTGTTTTGACATTAATGCATGTCAACATAAATTGTATTCAATCAGTTTAAGTAATTCCATCTCTCTCTCTCTCTCTCTCTATATATATATATATATATATATATATATGTGTGTGTGTGTGTGTGTGTGTATATATATATATATATATATATATATATATATATATATATATATGTGTGTGTGTGTGTGTGTGTGTGTGTATATATATATATATCTATATATATATATATATATATATGTGTATATAGAGAGACCTAGATATCCCCTTTCAAACATCAAAAGACCAGAATACCGAACGTTATTTTCATGAGACGAAAATAAAAGTTAAAATCCCAAACCACTTTTTCCCAGTGCAACTAAACACTTGAACATCATGGGGAAATATGCCCTTTTCCCCACTGTAGTGTGATCCCAGAGTTGGTATATATAGTTTGGGGGGTAGTGGGAGGGCATAGCCCCCACCTAGGTGGGTTTCAGATGGCTTGGTGTGTGCTGTGTAAGTTCGTGTTTCGGGATTTTAAGTTTCGTTATTTGTCTCATGAAAATCGGGATTCTGGTCTTTCTGTATTTGAAAACAGACACACACCAACATCCTGCCCCAAAAAAGTGCAAGAAATGTATTCCAAATACTCAACCTTCAGGCACAACAGAACTGGGTTTAGCTAAATAGCTTGTGATTATATAATAAATTATTTGTGTGTTCGCATATACACAGACAAATCTTTGTCAACTTTCAAGTTTGGTTCATTGGAAGACTGATTTTTAAATGATTTTCATGTTTAAAATTCATTCAAAATGTAGCACATTTTTGCTCACTAAAAATTTGTGGTGCATAATGCCATGTCATGCACAGGCAAGATGCATGCCTTGGAGCATGGGAATGAAAGGCAAATATAGTTGGGATAGGATTTCTCTTACCAGGGGGGGAAAAAAAATGTATCTGTCACTTAATTGCGAAGTTCTCCGTATAAGATGTTTGCATAGGGGGTGTTTGCCAGTAGATGTCAGTGGAATGTCTTCTTGAGGAACCTAGTCTGGTTAAAGAAATATTTTATTTACCATGGTGCTTAGCTGAGTTGAGGCCCTTTTATTAGTGTAGGCCATGGACCTCTTGTTTGACTTTTAGAACTATGTTATAAAATGTCGCTTTGTATGAGAAGAAATTTCATTTAAGTTTGTACATTTTCTATAAATTTTAAAATTCTTTTGAATAGTATGTACTGCAAACTGGTGCCAATATAATTGTCTGAAATTGTTACAGTGTAAATTTATGATATATTTTCCTGTCTTTTTTAGCACTGTAATTGCTAGCAACATTCTCCTAGTTGATGAAATTATGAGAGCTGGGATGTCATCTTTGAAAGAAAAGTGATGCACTAAAAAGTCTGGAATTTACAACTTTTGGAAGATGCAGCTGCAGAGAAACCTGCGGAAAGCGGTATATGAGGATACAAGACCATGACATTACGGTTATTCAGAGAGGATGCTTTTGTTGGACTAGTGTGGCAGTCTACCCAGATGCAGTGAACATGGCTTTCCACCCAACTTATTTATTTAAATTTATGGCACTGAATTGTACAAATTGATTTCCCACTCTTTGTACCCATTAAAGTTTGCTCCTGCCTTTATGCCTGGTTTTGAGTTTTGTGGAGTAGCTGGTATATAGAGTTTTTGTATTTGTGCAGGTTGATCTACAAGGTTCTTATTCAGCAGGGTTATTAATCCCCCACGAGACTCGATGGTAGTTGAGAGGAAACAGCTGGCAAAACTTCCAGGTGTTAAGAAGACAACATGTCTTTGCCACCTCTGGTCTTTCCTGTTACTCCTACTAGGATCAGAGCTTAACTTGAGGTAAGTAGAGTACATTTTGGATTTTTTTTCCATATTTTCACCATTGCATGGTTTCCAGTGTTTGTTTTTAGTTCATATTGTGCTCCCACTCCTCTTCAGTCTATCAGAAGTTTTGAACTTAAGGGCTGGTATAGCTGTCATCCAAGCAGCCATCAGGATATTTTGTTTTACACTGTGCCACTTTCATTCCATACATCTCCTAAAACACGTAAGGGCATGCACTAGGCACAAGCTGCCCTGTCCTCTGGTAGAAAAGACAATGTTAAGTTGTCAATCTCGCCTTCATTCTTGCTGGATGGGTTCGGAGCCGATCCTCAGCTCCGACTCGGCCAATACTAAAGCTCGAGAGCTAATTCCACTGGCTCGAGGCTCCCCTATATCCCACAATGCTAGGCGGTAACTACTCAGATCTCGTTTGCCGCTATAGCTGACGAGGTGCGCTTTTCTACCGGCTCAGGCAGGTTAGTTCAAATTTACTCTTGGGTACTGCTAATAACCCCCTCTTAGTTCTAATACATATATTTTAGTTTAATTTTAACTTTTAGATATATCGACCCCTATTTGTCGACCCCCTTCCCTTTTTACCCTTGTTCTAGGCCTTCGGCCCTTCCCTCACCCTAGTCCTTTATTAGATTAGTGTTGTAGGGGCTTGTGTGTGTGCGTTTCTGTATTAACATTAATAATTTATTTTGATTTTTTTTCTGTAGAGTGTCTGGATTGTGTTTGTGTGTGTTAGCCTCTCTTTTTTCACTATGTCTAAAGACAAGGTCTCAGGTTTCAAGAAGTATGACTCGTGCTGTCAGAAAATGTCTCTGACAGACGGTCACACTTCTTGTGTGTATTGCCTGGGGCCTTTGCACCTGCAGGACTCTTGTGCTTTTTGTCATGGGTTTAGCCCTAGAGTCCTGCAGGAACGCAAGAACAAACTTATCTTGCGGGGCTTATTAAAGCCTGAAGGCCCCCCGACTCAATCTGTGTCGGGGAAGCCTTCAAAATCTTCCAAGCAGTCAGCTCCTGAGTCGACTGCTGAGAAGTCTAAGCCGGCTTCGACATCGGCTCCGGCTGGAGCCGATGTTTCTAAGCCTCATACTGTTACCTCGGCTCCGGCTGGAGCCGAGGCTGATAAGACTGTCGGCTCCGATACCCTTATCGGAGCCACATTCGAGAAAGAGGTCCAGGTCCCCCTCTATCGGATCCGTGCACTCGGCGCCAGGATCCCCTCTCCTTTTGGAACGAAGTCACAAAACTCATTCCTCTCGGTCTTCCAGATTATCAGACCATGATTTGCAAAGGGTGATGAGTAGACTTCTCAAGTCCGAGGCACTGGCCCAAATGCTGCATAGCCCGACTCACCAGTCAGTGGCTATTCCCGTTCCCCAATACATTCCTCCTCCGACTCCTTCAAGTTCGGAGCCAAGGCTTGTCGGAGCCATGACTGTCGGTGCGTCGGATCAGATACCTTCCATTTCGGCTCAGTCGTCTGCCCCGATCTCCTCTTTGGAGGGATCTCGGCGCCGGGCTTCCATCGTCTGCTCCGAGGGGGCGAGTGGCATCGGACCCTTGTCCGACCCCGCTCTCCCTCTCGGGGCTTCGGCGTTGGTGAGTTCGGCTCCAACATCGGCTTCGGAGCAGTCTCTGTCGGTGCCGGGGGAGGTCCTTGTCTCTTTGGAGCGAGGGCCTCGGGCCTTGCCTGACAGGGGTGCCTTCGAGGTCATGCGGAGCATGCTAGAACCAGGTTCTGCCCCACAGTCAGCTCCTTCAGCTCCTCCATCTACAGTGCCTGCAGTGATTTCTACTCACCCCCTTGTCCCAGACCGCAGAGAGCCAACTCCTCAAGTTTCCCCATTGGGAATTTCCTCCTCTTCCGAGGCCTCTCCTGACCCTGCAGGAGATCCCCCAAGGAAGAGGCAGTGCAAGAGGAAGCACATTGACTCCCCTGAGTCTATCACCTCTGACACTGACTTAGAGGAATCCGAAGGGTCCCCTCGATCCCTCTCTGAGGATGTCTCCTTTGCTGACATCCTTGAGATCCTGAAACAGAGGGGGAACTGGCCAGCCCTTAATCCTTCGGAGGATGAGTCGGTGTATCTTGAGGTGTTTGGTTCTCGCCCTTCTACCTCCTGGGTGTCCCCTCCCTTTGACCCACTTATGGAAGTGGTGGCAAGGAAGGCTTGGACGGCTCCTGACTCTGTGGAACCCACCCCGAGGAGACCATCCAAATTTTTTACTGCCCCCAAAGACAGAGTTTTTATCCAAAGGTGTCCCTGTTGATGCCATGGTGGTGGCTGCGGCCACAAAGAAGGAGTTAGCTGATCCTTCGGTTCCTGTCCATCCTCCTAATAAGGAATCTAGGACCATGGACAGGTACGGCAAGCGGATGTTCTCGTCAGCGACCTTTTCAATGCGGTCGCTGAACTACTTATGCCACTTCACTTGTCTCTAAAGAGATTTACTCAAGGATATGGGTGAACTGATGAAGGATCCTACAGCTGAGGGGTTCAAAGACACTATGAACTCGCAGTTGGCAACCCTAAATTTCCATCGTTAACTCCTCCATGCGGCTGGTCTCGTATGCAGCAGATGGGGCGAGTAGAGCCGCAGGCACAGGCGTTGCCTTACGACGTCACGCCTGGATGTGGCTATGCAACTTTGCGGACCCTTTCAAGGCGTCCTTCACCAGTTCTCCCTTTGGATCATCCTTGTTTGGTCCACAGGTGAAGGATACATTGACCAGGTGCGAGGTAGAAGGTAAGACTCTCTCTGCTGTAGGAATCCGTTTTTCTACCCCTTCTAGACCCTATCCCAAAGGTCAAAGGGGAGGAAAGATGTGGTTCCGCAAACAATCCCAGGGAGTCTCATCTGACGCACAAGGCAGATTCCCCTCTAGAGGCAGAGGGGGGATTAATAATAGACGCCGCCCTAGAGGCAGAGGAGGAGGTCCGCAAAACCAGGGTAGCAGAGAAATGTTCTCTGACAAACCCTTCCAGCACCCCTGAGGGGCTGCCCGGCTGTCCACCTTCGGAGGCAGTCGGGGGAAAGGTTATCACTGTACCCAAAAGCCTGGCTTTCCCTTATTCAAGACAAATGGGTAGAGTCTATCATATCCGAGGGTTACAAAATTCCCTTCATTCACATTCCAACCTAACCAAAAAGATCCCTTCCAGATGTTCCACCCGGTCTAAGGGAACAAGCAGCATTAGAAATTTCAAAGCTGCTATCAAAAAGAGTCATCCAATCAGTCACGGCAGACCAGCAAGGATCCGGAATCTACTCCAAATTCTTTTTGGTACCAAAAAAAACAGGGGACTGGAGACCCATACTGGATCTCAGCTACTTAAATAAGTTTGTCCAAAAAACAAAATTCGGGATGGTCACGCTTCAGTCCATTCTACCCTTCTTGGGTCAGGACAATTGGATGTGCTCGATAGATCTTCGGGACGCGTACTACCACATCAAAATGAACAGACGCTCCAGGAGATATCTCCGCTTCAGGCTGGGAGCCAGTCACTACCAATTCAGGGCCCTGCCCTTTGGTCTCACTACAGCCCCCCCGTGTGTTCACCAAATGCATGGCAGTGGTCACGGCTCACTTGAGACGTCAAGGATTCCAGGTGTTTCCGTATCTGGACGACTGGCTCCTTACTGTCACCACCAGACATCAGCTTCTCCTATCCAGGGACTTCACCATCCAATCTTGCCAAGCTCTAGGCATTTCGATAAATTTCGAAAAATCTGCCTTGTCGCCTTGTCAGTCTATTATTTTTATAGGCGCCACCTTAGATACACAGAATCTTTCAGCCAGACTCGCAGAGCAGAGGGTATCAGACATTCGGAACCAAGTGTCCCTTCTCTTACAGTGTGTCAAAGTCAAAGCCAGACTGGTGTTGAAGGTACTAGGACTCATGGCAGCAGCTATTCCCCTCCTTCCATTAGCTCACTTTCACATGAGGATCCTCCAATGGATGCTGTTTACTCAATGGTCCTTTCAACAGCTCCCGATGTCCCATACCATATTGATAACTCAAGCATGCAAGAATCAACTGTCTTGGTGGATCACATCACCTCAACATCTCCGAGGAAGACCCTTCACTCCCCCCCCCCCCCAGTTGCCACGTTGACAACAGTTGCCTCCCTGATCGGGTGGGGGGGCATTATCAGGGCAGGACAGTCCAGGGCACGTGGCAACCTTTCGAGTGCCACTTGCACATAAATGTCTTAGAGATGAGAGCAGTGCTTTTAGCGTTACAAGCCCTTCACGACTCTCTTCCCACTGGGACTATTGCAATTCAAACGGACAACATGTCCGTAGTGTGGTACATCAACAAACAAGGCGGAACCAGATCATACCGTTTATGTCGAGAGGCACTCAGACTTTGGCAATGGGCGATCTCTTCTCAGCGTTTTCTGATAGCAATGCATATTCCCGGGAAATCCAACGTTATTGCAGACAAATTGAGCAGAGCAATTCTCATGCCACACGAGTGGTCTCTAAAGAAGTCAGTTCTAGAAGAAGTATTCCTAAGATGGGGCCAGCCTTGCTGCGATCTTTTTGCTACTCCCCAAAACAGCAAGTGTCACTACTTCTTCCCGTTACCAGGCCATCCCACCAGAGACGCTCTAGTCCACGATTGGCCCCGGGGACTTCTGTATGCCTTTCCCCCCTTTCCACTGATACCTCAACTAATTCAGAAAGCCATCGCCTTGAGAGTGACAATGATCCTCATTGCCCCTTACTGGTCTCGACAGATATGGTTTCCCTTTCTTCATAGTTACCTTTTGGAGCAGCCCTGGCATCTGGACCCAGTACCAGATCTGATCACCCATCAATTGGGTCAGCTGCACCAATCTCTGTCTTCTCTAAACCTCACAGCGTGGTTTCTCCGATTCCAACCTTAGCCGGGCTTCCCTCAATATCTCGCTCGGTCCGAGATATCTTGATAGCCTCTCATAAATCTTCTACCTGGAAGATTTATAGTAGCAAATGGAAACGTTTTTCCTTTTGGGCATCATCGAAAAACATAGATCCCTTTACTGCACCTATCCAGTCTATTTTAGACTTTCTAGCAGAACTCTTTCATTTAGGATCTTCTGCATCAACCATTAGAGTTCAATTGGCTGCCATATCAAATTTTCATGCTGGTGTTTCAGAATCCAGCATCATGGCTCACAAACTCTGTAAAGCCTTCTTAAGGGGTGTATTTCTTCTCAAACCTCCAATCAAAGACCCCCGCCTCAATGGGATTTGAACTTGGTTCTGGCATCTTTAATTCTTCCCCCCTTCGAGCCGGCGGCTTCATGTTCTCTGAAGTTGCTTTCTTGGAAGACACTTTTTCTGGTAGCTATAACTTCAGCGAGAAGAGTATCCGAACTCCATGCTCTGTGCAGTCGTCCTCCTTACTTAGTTTTTCACAAAGACAGAGTATCCCTCCGTACTAATCCATCCTTTTTGCCTAAAATTTCTTCTCAAATTAACCTAAACCAAATTATTGATCTCCCCGTTTTTTTCCCTAACTATTCAAACAGGTCGGAACAAAAGCTACATTTTTTGGATGTTCATCGCCAACTGAGATATTACTTAGACAGGACTAAAGAATTCAGGAAATCTGATCATTTGTCATATGCGAAAGGTAAATTGGGCCTCCCAGTCACTAAAGTATCCCTTTCTAGATGGCTCGCCTCTACAATTACCTTCATCTATGAGATCAGACATCAAAAACTACCCTCAAGACCTAGAGCTCATTCAACTAGGGCATTAGCTACATCCGTAGCTTTTCAGGACAGGTTGCCAATAGATTCAATTTGTGCAGCGGCCACCTGGGCTTCTCCTCATACATTAATTTCACATTACAAATTGGACATGGTTTCCAGAAGCCGTGCCAAATTTGGTTCCACTGTTCTCAAGAGTCTGTTCCGATAGGCCACCCGGGATAAGGTGCTAGGGACGCGGTCCTATCCAGCAAGAATGAAGGCGAGATTGACAACTTAACATTAAGAAGTTATGTACCTACCATAACGTTCCATGTTAGTTGTCTTCTGCTTCTTTCTTAAGGCCCCACCCTCCTTCCCCCAAGCCTGGGCAGACCGACCGGAATTCTTTTTGTTTTTTCTTCTGAAAGTTGTCATTCCCACACGTTCTCCCACCTCTTCTATCTTTACTGAGGTCTGCTTTTCCTTTACGCAGATTGTTTGAGGTGGGTTTCCCAACTCCATTCTATGGAGACTAGGATTACTTGGTATAGCTATCAAACGAGATCTGAGTAGTTACTGCCTAGCATTGTGGGATATAGGGGAGCCTCGAGCCGGTGGAATTAGCTCTCGAGCTTTAGTATTGGCCGAGTCGGAGCCGAGGATCGGCTCCGAACCCATCCAGCAAGAAAGAAGGCGAGAAGAAGACAACTAACATGTAACGTTATGGTAGGTACATAATTTATTTCTCGTCAAGTCTCTCAACTTGGATACACATTTTTTAAGGTCCACAAGATCATCCCAGTGGCTCCTCTTTCTGCAACCAATTGACCCATTCATTACTGCATAGTGGCAACAACCCTCCTGCCCATTCACTTCCTGCTGGAGGCAAAAGTGGGTGTAAAGGAGTGGTCTATTCTGCAGATCTTGCAGACTATTCCCATCCTTTCAGCAGCCTGCAAGTTTTACTGTATCCGCCTTGAGAGGTGTACAAGTGCTTCTGCGTATGAAACATCGCAACCAAGTGGCATACTACTTGGAAGTGCTGGCAAGGCTCTTTATACTGATAACCATAGCCGGCCTTAGGCATAGGCTAAATAGGCAGCCGCCTAGGGCGCTGCTCTAGTAGGGCCACTTTTCCAGTCATCTGAATGGTGTAGGTAGACCAGGATGGGGGCACAAGGTGGTGTTGGGTGATGTGTAGACCTTTTGCCTAGGGCACCAGATGAGCAAAGGCCGGTCCTGCTGCTATAACAATACATTTGCATTCCTGCAGGTGTCTCACTGGTGTGGCAAATCAAGCTGCTTTACTCCCTTCCTTGAGGATGGGCAAGTTGGCATTGTCTGCTCACTCCTGTCCTTTTCTTCTAAGTCCCTTCAGTACTCAGACAGCTAGACAGCCACTAGTCATGTAGGATGCAATCAAGGCTTTTCTTGAACATGGAATAATTGTTAAAATATGTGCCTGGTATACATGTCTCTAAACCCTTCCCCTCTAGAAAGTAGACATGCTTCCTATCATTCCTCTCCCTTTGTGGTTGGCTGCTACGTTGCTCAGATTACCAGTAAAAAATCAGTGATTACCAATAAAAGATCAGTATCTATTTAGGATCAGTCCCTCTTCACCACGAAGCAAGCATGAATTTTAGTTTCGATGTACTTCACATGTAGGTGATGGAGATCACTTTTCATAAATGTTTGTGGGCAAAACGTCAGGCTACAGCTGTCAATCTACATGCATATTTCTTTATGAAGTATTCACATTTAGCTAGAATGCTTCTTTATGGGGCATTCCCATTTGAGTAGAGTGCTTTTTGTCCCAGCTTTCAATCTCTGTGCTGAAATACTGCTTCAAAGGATCTTTGACTTCTTAAAAGACAACGGGCATGTATGTGAGGTGTCAGGGGACAGACATTGAAGGAAGGCCCATGCTTAGAATTACTAGAACTATTTCCTCAGTCAGATTCTGATGTTGCTCGTTGAGCAACTGAACAGCTTGTCTAGGTATACTTGCTTGATAAAAGCAATTCAGGAGTTTCAATGAGGCATTCCTTGATTGTATATGTTCTTTTAATGTCCTGTTCTCATGTTGCAGTATTCTTGCATGTGGGATCCTCCGCCTCAGGCGACCCAAACGTCTGGCTCATATACCAAAAATGTTCTTCGTGTTTCACTGTTGCAGTCATTACACTTGGATAATCTGCTGGCAGGCTGCCCTCAGTCGGCCTGAATATCAAAGTCTTGGGTCCTGCGTCGGTTGCTGTCTCCTCTTCCATGACGTCAGGTTGTCAGGGGTATAAAACATGCAGCCGACACCATTTTATTCAGTCTTTCTTGCCGCGCGGTGCCCGAAGCAGAAACAGTTCAAGTGCCGGTCGGCCAACTCCTGAAATTTTCGCATTCGAGTTTCAGAACCAAAGTCTTCAATTAAAGTATCCCATTGAGGAAACTTTTTCTTGCTTCTTACCGATGTCAGTAAAAGTTAACAATTGCATTACTTGAGGGAAACAAATACCTCATAAGGATTTTCATTTATATTGTATTCCTTGCCTAGGCCCAGTTCATAACGTGCCTTGCTGTCGGTTTTGTGCTAGATTTAACCAACGCACCATTAAGCGTCTGTATATTTTTGCTTCAAAATATTTTGGATCCAGATTTAATTACCCTGAATGTAGTCAGATAGCAACTACCGGAGTACACAAAAAAATGCAAAGAAAGACAAGAGACAGACTGTCAAGGTTCAAAACCGACTAAGCTTCTCCTAAGCCAGTCGCCGGTACTCAGTGAGGGGTTTTCGCAGCCCCTGATGCCCGCTACTTTTGAGTCGCAGGCCTCTACTGAGACCCATGTGGAGTCCGGTATGCTGCGAGATTCTGAGTATTGAACCCACGGATGTCTCTTCCCTCGGATGGGTCCAGCTTCTGAGGGTGTTTTCAGGCCTTTTATATAAAAACCGATGCCAGCTTCAAAAACAAAATCAACTACTAAGTCTAAAAAACCGACACATGAGCCACGTGCTCAGGCCCCTATGCCTAAAAAAACAGATGATCAAAATGGCTGAGGACTTCCATTACCTTGATCAGGGGTTCCCTGCTAAGAGGCCTAAGCAAGACACTGATTATGAATCCTTCAGATCAGGTTTCTATTTCTTCTGATTCCTCGTCTGATCAGGAATTTTCTATACCACCCTGAAGATTCAGATGCAGAAGAATCAATTCAGTCTGCATCTCCTCCTGAGGATTATTCTTTTGGAGAAATCTTGCATACTTTAAGGGAACATTTTCATTGGGAGGGTCAGGATTTCTCTGAATCAAAAGAGGCTTAGGGATTTCCTTCTACCTCAGCATAGGCCTTTGGCTATACATCCTGTATTAGACATTGCTGATGTGTTTTCGGACTCGAGCATAACTCCTGATTTCCTACCTCCAGCTCCTAGTAAGCCAGACAGATATTACAGGGTTCCTGACTCCCACAAATTTCTATTCAAAAATCCTGCTGCTGATCCTAAAACTATCTCACAGGGTCCCAAGGGTGTAAAGGCTTCTACATCCAAAATTCCTACCCCCTCTGATAGAGATTCCAGAGCCCTGGATAGATGGGGAAAGAAGGTTTATACGTCTGCAACCTTGGCAATTAGGGCCTTAAACTGCCAGTTTTGTATGCTTAAATATCAACAGCATGTTATGGGCCTATTGAAACAGAAAATGTTGATTTCTGATTGTGTGGAAAATAAAGAATTACAGGAATTATTGCATGCAGCAGAACAGGTTCGAAAGCATACTTTGCAATGTGGTTTTGATTCCTTGGAGGCCTCTTGCAGGGCCGCAGTTACTGGATCTGTGATTAGAAGGCATGCCTGGCTCAAAGAGCATAATCTGCCTGATCATGTTAAAGCTAAATTGTTGGATGCACCTTTACAGTATAAAAATCTGGTAATAAGGCAGAAGAGGTTTTAAAGAAAGAAGACACAGCTTAATCTATGCAAACTGTAAAAGATTTCTTACAAGAACAGCCACCCAGATTCAGTAGGCATTGGTCCTTTCCTATGTCCAACAGAGCCTCTCAAGGCAAATCCAGATGCTTAAAAGGCTTTAGATACCAATCACAGGGTTCTTACAGGTCAATGCAATGGGGTGCCTCTCCCTCCAAATCTGGAGGAAACAAAGGACAACCCTACAGTAAGCAGTCTCAATGACTTCCCTCTTCCATAACCAAGCACTTATCTTTTGGCAGCCCCCTTAGGGGGAAAATTAGCACTTCATGCTCAAAACTGGCAGTTAATTACCCAGGTCAAGTGGGTATTAAACATAAATATCCCAGGAGTACCACGGTGGTGCAGCGGTAGCGTTGTTGCCTCCCAGCAAGAGGTTCTCCCGTTCGATTCTCGGCTGGAGTGTGGGGAGTACCTTCTGTGTGGAGTCTGCATGTCCTCCCCGCAGTTGGGTGGGTGTTCGAAAGACATGCATAAATGGGCGTGCCTTTGTTGAAGGTTGGACGTCGAGCTGGCACCTCGGCGTTCCTGAAAATTTACTGCCAATCATTAGCGGACCGGAGTTCCACTGTGGTGACCCCTAACTGGGAAAAGCCGAAAGACAACAGATTTCATTTCCATACTTTGCTAATTCCAAATGGTTGGCCAGATCTGCCACAAAATCAATGGGCAGAGGCTCAGAAACAATTTACGTCACTCAGGATATGGGGGCTATTCAACCAGTACCAGAACAGGAAAAAGGACAAGGTTTTATTCAAGACTGTTCCTGGTACCCAGAAAAGACCAGGCCTGGCGTCCAATACTGGGCTTATCGATTTTGAATGCATTCTTGGACATTCCAAAATTCAAAATGCTGATTTTACAACAGCTACTGCCCATGCTGGCCAAGAACGCTTGGTTAGTGACTTGAGGCATACCTGCATATCCCAATAAGGGAATCGTGGAGAAGATACCTCCGCTTCAAGGCAGGTTTTATGCATTACCAATTCTCTGCACTGCCCTTTGGCTTATCTACTGCGCCCAGGGTCTTTACAAAGTGCCTGGCACCAGTAATTGCATTTTGCAGACAAAGAAGCATACAAATCTATCCTTACTTGGACGACTTGTCTCATTCAAGCAGAAAACAAGGACATTCTTCTTCAACATCTGGCGTTTGTAAAAAGGCTTCTAACATGCTTAGGGTACACAATAAACAAAAAGAAATAACAACTGGTACCCTCTCAAAAAATTACATTCCTGGGTGCAAGCTTGACTACAAATGCCCAGATGGCTTACCTTACACCAGACAAAGGCAACTGACTATATACTTCAAACAGATAGCAACAAAAACCCAGTTATCTGCAAGACAAATTCTGCAGGCTTTGGGGTTCATGGCATCCCGCATTCTACTAATTCCATATGCAAGACTGCATATGAGGAAACTTCAATGGTATCTAAAAAGTTTATGGAGTCAACATTGTCAGTCTGGAAACAATGATTTCTCTCATTTCCTGCCTACAACAGGAGTTTCTTTGGTGGGCAGAGATGTCGCCAAAACAAGGGATGGTCATTCACTCTACCCCCTGCCACCCAAACCCTAACTATAGGCGCATCAGACTATGCTTGGGGGAGCCCACCTGGCGGGGAGATGCACTCTGGGTATATGGACCCCAAAACAAATGCATCTGCATATCAACCAGAAAGAGATGCTAGCTGTTCAGAATGCCCTGACAGCCTTCAAGGACTTACTTCATCCAGGACAACTACTGATAAAGACTGACAACACCATGGTTATGTGGTACATAAACAAGCAGGGGGCTTTTGGCAATCACTTCAGCAAGAAGGGTTTCAGAACTACAGGCCCTCATGGCTGTGGAGCCTTTTATTACATTTTACCCTGACAGGGTGTCCCTCAGGACCAATCCTTCCTTTACGCCTAAGGTGGTGTCCAGTGTGGCTCTTAACCAAACTATTCACCTGCCAAAATTTTACCCAAATCCGCAGAACAAGGGGGAGCGGATTCTGCATTCATTGGACGTACACAGACAACTAAGATTCTACTTAAACAGGACCAAATCTCTAAGAAAGTCTGAGCAACTACTGGTGGCATTTGCTGCAGCATCAGAGGGGAACGCTACATTAAAGCAGACTATTTCTAAGTGGATAAGCCACTGCATTCATTTCTGCTACTTGCATCATGGTAAACCGGTGCCTAAGGAAATTGGGTCACATTCCACCAGGGCTGTCTCTACCTCAGCAGCCTTTCTCAGAGGAGTTCCAACCAAAGACATTCTAGAAGCTGCTACTTGGAGCTGTGTTCATACTTTTACAAAGCATTATCATTTGCCTCTCTTCTCTAAGTCCAGGACAGGCTTTGCCACTGCAGTTCTGCAGGGCCTTATAGCCACCCCTAATGCTATTTAGTTCCATCCTCCCATCCATAGCTTTGGGATTCTACCCAAATGTAATGACTGCAACAGTGAAACACAAAGTACATAGTACAGTTGTGTACACTTACCATAAATGTAGATGTTAGTGTATTCACTGTTGCAGTCTGGGTTACCCACCCGCCATCCCCCTTTTTTCTAGAACTTCTCTTTCCTTCACTATATTCTAAAGCCTTTGTGTTGTATTTGCTTTTAGATGAAGGTAACGTTTGTTGCTAACAGTGCATTTACATATATATTGCTGTTTATTTACATATATATATATATATATATATATATATGTGTGTGTGTGTGTATATATATATATATATATATATATATATATATATATATATATATATATATATTTTTTTTTTTTTTGCTCCTCATTTGGGGGGTACCTGCCATCTGGGGCAAGAAAAACTGAATAAAATGGCATCAGCTGCATGTTTTATACCCCTGACGACCTGACATGAAAGAGGAGACAGCAAATGATGCAGGACCCAAGACTTTGATATTCAGGCCGTCTGAGGGCAACCTGCCAGCAGATTACCCAAATGTAATGACTGCAACAGTGAATACACTCTAACATCTACATTTATGGTAAGTGTACACAACTGTACTTTAAGCCTGGCTGCTGTAAGGTGTGTGGGACATCACACGTAGGGTCCATAAACCATGGGCCATATATGTGATGTCCATACGGATAGACCTTAGAACTTCTCTGCCGCAGTCAAACGTCAGCTTGCTTATTCTGCTCCGTGCTGACTACGTTAAATATAAGTACCGCGTTGGGGAATATTTCCTTACTTTTTGGCTAAGCATAGGTTGCTGTTTAACTGTTGAAAGCTGATTCCGTCCGTGTCATCTAGGAAGGAAAAATGTAAGTGCGGTCGGCAACTTCTGCCCAAAGATACACACATGACCTTTACTTGTTTTGCTTAGGGCTGTCCCACGACCATACAGCATGTAAAATCTCCAATCGTTCGTCCCTAAAACCCTGTTTACCCATCTGGTGGCCCTCACGCTTTTTGTAGAAAACCAACATCTGAAGCTAGTTGCCCTCTGCATGGATCGGGAAGCGGACGTCAAGGTGGCACCGCCTAAAAAGGGCAAGGTTTCTAGGGCTGACACTGAACCTCTGACTTTGAACGACCTGCTAGATTCCGTGGCAACTTCGGTGGGTACCATTTCGGACGCCGCCCTTGCTTCTCCAGCCACCACATCCACGGAGGTTTCTACGATGTCTGCCTCTGCCGATGTTGGGAGGGGGGGGGTGACCAGACTTGCCCATATGGCTGCCGTTAGCCGCCTCCAAGGAAGGCACTCCTACCCCTGGCCTGACGTCTGATACCAGGCCTTTAACTTCTCAGACAACGCAAGACTCCTTCATTCAAAAGAAAACAGACCAGGCATTTATCTCCCCCAGCTGAAGATCAGTCAGACTGGCAGGTATTTTCTTAGTCCCTTTTCAGGCCTTTATGGTCTTGGAGTCTACTGCCTCACAGACTCCTGCCCAGCCAACCTTAAGTCCCAGGCCTGCCTGTGCTAGCTCTATACCACTTCCACAGACTTGAGAGTAAAACACTTCTGAGTCTCTCACTTAAGCTTCACAGTTGGCTTCTCCCCTGGAATACTGGTCTCGAGATGAGGTCTCCTTGGAACGGGACTGCCCACCAGTAGATATAACTTTTGGGGTGACATCTTCAAAATGAGGGAGTTTTTCAAGTGGGACTACACCCAAATGACTGAGGTGCAGAAGGTGATACTAGCTTCTGATGATAGATTCCCCCCTTCTGCTATTCTTCCTGTCATTCCTGCATACTTGGACGCCTTTGCTTTTGCTTCTAAGACCCAAGAATCTCAGCCACTAGCCCCAAAAAGGCCAGACAGGTAATACAAGGTTCCCGATTATAAATATTTCATTAAACCTCGTATGGCAGACCCAGCTGCTGACTGCTGTTGCAGCTGACAATCTAGACAGCTCCACTCCTCTTCTCTGCTGCCATCAGATAAGGACAGTAAGGTGATAGGCTAGGAAAGATCTACACTTCTCCAACCCTGGCCTTTAAGGCCATCAATTACCAGACTTGTAATGTAAAGTATGCCCTAGACCTAATCTCCCAGGCCTCAAGTCTGCGCTCCTCCATGCCAGACTCCCCAACAAAACCTCAAGTTGCTTCAAAACAGTCTTTAGCAGCACAAGTGTCTAGACATTCTATTAATGCAGCTACGATGCTGCTGAAGCCTCAACCAGCTCAGCTGCATCTGCTTCTGTCTTGCGTAGGTATTCCTGGCTCAGACTTCAAAATCTGCCAGATGACTTCAAAAACAACATCTTGGATGCCCACCTGGACAGCAAGTTTATTTTTGGTAAACAATCTGCAGAACTTTACAAAAATATGTAAGAAAAAAGAAAGGAACTAAAGGACTTGAAGCCATCTATTGGTATCCCCAGTTTTCTACATTCTATAGGAACTACCCAGCAAAACCAAGCTTTGTTAGAAAGCCATCTACACCCTCCTCTTCAAAGCCAAGAAAAGGTGCCGGAAAACCCTCATCCACCAGAACTAGTTAATCTCGCACTACCCCCAGGCAGCCCTTTCCAAACAGACCTAACAATGCATGACTAAATACCCTTCACCATCTCTCCCTTTCTGCCCGCCTGTCTCACTGTCTTCACCTGTGGCAACTATTCACCTCAGACCAATGAGTCTTGTCAATAGTGGAAAAAGGGTACTTTATGCCCTGGCAGGAGAAGCCGCCTCCAAAAGGCATACCCCTCCTTCCAAAAAAACAAACCACCTCATACCCTAGGTCAGTCAGGATTTGCTATTACAAAGAACAATAGAGAGGGTTCCACCAGGACAAGAGGGCCAAGGTTTTCATTCCAGACTCTTCCTGGTTCCAAAAAAGGATGGCTCATAGAGGCAAATCCTGGACCTGTCCCTGTTGAATCCCTTCTTGCATGTGCCATCCTTCCGCATGCTATCCCTTCAACCTCCTCTTCCACTTTTGACACCCAGGGCCTTTATGGCCACTCTGGACCTGAAAAAGATGTCTACCCAGACTTCCAGAGATTCCTACATTTTGCTGCGCCATCCTCGCACTATCAGTTTACTGCCTTGCCGTTTGACTTGTCTGCAGCACCAAGGGTGTTCACAAAATGTCTAGCCCCAGTAATAGCCTTCTGCAAAACAAAAGGCATACAGATCTTACCATACTTGGATGATTTCCTCATCCAAGCAAAAGTACTCTTCAGAGATGCCTCCAATTCACTTTTTTCCTCCTAGGAAGAATGGGCTCCACATGCCACTTATTCAAATCCTCCCTCACTTCAGCCCAAGACCAAATCTGCTTGTGTTGCAGGATATGGATGGATCTGATAAAGGCCTTCCTCCCACCAGAGAAGGTCATTTTCCAACTTTACTCCTAGTCAGCCACATCTCAGCCAGGGAATTTCTTCGCCTTCCGGGTTTAATGGTAGACACACTGTCCATATTGCCTTTTGCCAGACTACACGAGTAAGTTCCAGTGGTAATTGAAGAATGTCTGGCCCCAACACAGTTACCCACTGGACTTTCAGGTGCCCTTCTTGATCTGCCTGAAAAGAGTTAATGTGGTGGATCCAGCAAATTCTTCAGAATCCAGGACTCCCACTACAGTCCAATGTGGTTCAACACATACACCGATGCCTCAGATCTGTGGTTGGGGCCACTTTAAATGGCCTCAAGGTACAAGCTCAGTGGGAGCCCTCCCTCCAGAAAAAAAAAATCAGTGTGAGAGAGATGACTGCTCTTCTCCTAGCTCTGAAGACTTTTCTCTCTCTGTCCTACAACCAGGCCCCCTCCAAGTCTTCACAGACACCAAGTGATGTGGTACATCAAGGGGGGGGGGTGACCAGATCCTATTTACTTTACAGGCTGGCCATACAAGTTATGGGAGTTGGCCGCTCTGCCAGTGTAATATTACAGGCAGTCTACATCCTGTCACGGTGCAATGGTCAGTCAGGCAGATGCCCTCAGCAGATCGTCTCAACATCACAAATAGGTGTCGCACAGGGATGTTTTCCTAGACATTGCCCACCAGTGGGGCACTCCACAGATCTGTTTGCCTCCCATCTGAACAGATAACTAAGGATATTCTGTTCAAGTCTCCTCTCACCACAAGTGTGGAGAGTGGATGCTGTCACAATCTCCTAGAAGGGAAAGTTCCTGTATGCTTCCCCCTTCTCTCTTATACAGAATGTCCTGCTGAAAATTCAGTGGGACAAGCCAAAAATCTTGCTGGTGACTCCCTACTGGCTAAGGCAACATTGGTTCCCCCTTCTTTTATCACTTGCCAAGGGGAATCAACACAAGTTGCCTCACAAGGTGGACCTCATCACACAACAGAAGGGATCTCCAATTCACCCTCATCTGCAAACCCTCAGAATTTCCCTGTGGGTGATAAACTTCTGATCTCTTTCAGACACCTTTACTCAGAGGATTCACCATCTGTTCTGCAGGAGGCTAGGAAACCTACTAAGGAGATCCTATTTATCAAAATGGAAAAGGTTCTCCACCTGGTGTTTTCAAAGGCAACTAGACCCCCTTTCAAGCAAATGTACTTCTAGTTTTGGCCTATATGTGTGAGCTAAATCTGAACTTTCATACTCTTCAGTGAAAGTCCATTTGTCAGCCATTTCAGCCCATTTTACCTCTGGATCCACCCCTACTAAGTTGGAGGTGAAGCTCTTGGTGGTTACACATCAAACCACCAAGGAAACCCATTCCCCCTCCTCCTTGGGACTTGAATTTTGTTCTAGAAAAACTACTACCCCCTTTGAACCTGCAGCTTCTATCACTTTAAAGATGTGTACCTGGAAAACTGTTGCTGGTAGCCCTCATTTCAGCTAGAAGGGTCTCAGAGCTATAAACATTCATGGCTACTCCACCCTATATTATTTTCTATAAAGACAGAGTCTCTTTGTACTAACCCCTCCTCCATGCCCAAAGTGGTCAATGAACTGTCTCTTAATCTATCCATTTACCTACCTTTTTTTCCTTCACCTCAAAATAACAGTGAGAGTGCTCCATTCCCTAGATGTTCACAGACAACTGAGGTTTTATCTGGATAAGACTAAACATCAGGAAGTCCAACCAACTCTTTCTATCCCTTCAGCCCTGGGGAAAGCTGTATCCAAACAGACCATATCCTCCTGGATCTACAAAACTATACCTTTCTGTTATTTTTTTCCATGGTAAAGAGTTGCCCCACTCCACCAGAGCAGTTGCCTCATCAGGGGCCTTTCTTAAAGGCCTTGATACAGCTATTATCCTAGAGGCAGCTACATGGTTGTGCCACACTTTCACTAAACACTGTAAATTGGATAACATCTTCAGAGCTAGGGCTGGAGGCTGGATTTGCAAAAGCCATCCTCCATGGCTTTCTGAAGACTACTACGTCCTCCACTATCTCTTCTCTGCATAAGCTGTGGTACTCTCCCACATGTGAGAATACTGCAATCTATGTCCTTATAAATTCTTACTATAGCAATAGATGGCCTTGTCTTCCATGTTGCAGTATTCCTTCCCTACCTCCTACCCTCTAGAGGACCTTTTCCCCATCTGGATGGCATCCTTCAGCTACCCTTAGACTACTGTCAGACTGGACATTCAGTTCTGAAGTCTGTGCATGCAGACATCACATTTATGCCCCACAGTTTATGATCCCCTGCGTGTGACATCCCACACAACTTACAGCAGCCAGGCTTAAGCTTTGGCACATGAGCCACACATTTGGGTCACCTGAGCAGGAGGATCCCACATGTGAGAATACTGCAACATGGAAGAGAAGGACATCTATGGTTATGGTAAGATTTTACACAACTAATCTAACAAGTTGAACTGTTCTTGGAGCCTTCTGAGTGTGAAGTAAATTTGGCTACCCTGGTTTATTTTTTCTGGGCTTCCTACATCAGCATTAAGATCTGCAGTGGTGAAAGTTGTTGCACCTGTTTCTCAACATAGCTGTCTTGTACCTCCTAGATGTTCATCATAGCATTCGCTGTTGTGTTATGAATCTTTGTGTGGGATTTAGCCAAAGACAGAAGTCCTTTTCTCATCAGTTTAGCATATAAAAAGAGGACAGCTCACTTCATTCTTCAGTTTTTAGTTGCAAAAAGTGGTTGTACATTTGGGTGACTTCTTGCACTGAATACAGTGAATATGAAAGAGAATGGGTAAGGCTACAAGAGCAACTCCAGGAGAGAGGCTATGGCACAAGGGACTTCATTATTCGATTCTAGTCCCAACAAAATGAGGAATAAAGGCCACCCCTATTTTCGAATAGAAACTTAAAGAAAGAGGGGCATCAAAAAAGCAAGGACAGAAGCAGGATCAGTAAACTCTATCCTACGATATAGCACAGACTCCACACAAGTATGTGATGTGGTCAAAAAGTTCTGGCCAATTCTCACAGAAGATGAGAAACAAAGGAAAATTATAGGAAACGCATCTAAGTTTGTGTTTAAGAACAAGAAAAACCGAGACTGGTCTAACAAATTTTTTTAACTCAACAGCTATCTACTAGACAAGGAACTTTTAGATGTGGAAGATGCAAAGCCTGTCCTTCAACTGAAAAGCAGTAGCTTTCTACATCCTGTCACAAGCAGAGAATGCCCATTTAAAGTAAGTCCTACATGCAACAGTAACATCTAGTTTACTTCGCTACCTGCCTGGACTGTGCTGCTTTTTGCATAGGCAAAACAGATCAACACCTAAAAGGATTGTACGCCACCCTACGGACATAAAGCACAAAGACTCAACGAATGCAGTAACTAATCATATTTTGTTATCCATTGTATACTTTTATGTTTAAACCTACTGAGTGTATTTTTGAAGGTAACAGGTGGAGATGCACAAAATCGAACGGAAATCAGTGGAGTGGGCTGGATTGTGAATTTTTAAGATATATAGCATCCTGGTTTGAATGCAGTGGTCCTACTTAAACCCATTCTGAAAAATAAGCCTATTGGCTAAAAAGGAGGCTTACCCTTTCCTAACTTTGATTGGTTGTAACCTGATTGGCTGTAAAGGAGGTGTTTTCTGAACAGAGACCATTCATTGGTCTATTTCTATTTAATTCATGGAGAGCCATAGTAATGAACGATCTGATGAAAGCAATTGCCAAAAGCATTTATCATTGATACCAGGCTTTTGTTTTTGTTTTTATCATTTATATTAGTCTTTTAGCAGTTTTACTTTGTTTTTGTATCCATGTCCTGTGGTGGTGTGCCTGGGTTTTTCTGCATAATTTCAGTAATAAGGGCGAATGTGTCCTGCACTTGTTAGATGTTCATAGAAAGTTGTGTTTTTATTTACATAGAACTAACGAGTTTCGGAAAGCAAATGAATTGTTTGCCTTTGCAGGCCTTGTCAAAATGGCTTTCTCATTGCCTTTTGAGAAGTAAATGAAGAAAATGCAAGAAACCCTTCAAATCCGTTCAAGCTCACTCTACCAGGGTGAAGGCCACATCTGCCATCTTCCAGACAAATGCTTCCATGGATATTTGTGCAGCAGCCACATGAGCAAACCATCACACCTTTTATCACTCATTACAAGTTAGATTTGGTCTCCAGGGGGAGAGCCAACTTTGGTTCGATGATTCTGAGGAACATTCTCCTATGAGGCCACCTTGGGTAAAGCTAGCTGGAGAGACTGTTCAATTTGTGAAGAAATGAAAAATTGACTATCAGATAAACAAGCTATGTACTCACCATAACATTCCAGCTGTATTGTCTGTTTTTCTCTCTCCTCTCCTCTCCTCCCTCCAACCCCCTTCCTTGGGTTTCCTGGTTGAACGGAAATGAATTTCAGGTGTTGGCTCATTTTTTCCTACATTCCAGAAGTGGTCTCCTTTAAAATCTTTTTGGCATTGAAACTAAATTAATTCTTCTGTGGTAATAATTCTACCAAACAAAATGTGAGGTAGGGAGAAATGCATTGTGGGTAAGTGGAGGTGTCCAAGAGCTGTTTAGTTGCCAGGAGCTAAGTAATGGCCGAGTTCGATCTGATGGATTGGATCCGGACCCATTTGTGAGGAGAGATGAAAAAACAATTCAGATGGAACATTATGATGGTGAGTGCATAACTTCCTTTTTGTTTCCATTGCACTTCTTAAATTACATTGTAGCTGATCAGTGGACCTTTTTTTTCTGTTGTGACTGTGTATTTTCTGCATCTGTTTTCCACAGTATTTTCAGCCTGGATAGCAAAGTCTTGATTCAGACCTGAATCTAGCCTGTTTTTGTGACACTCATCACTTCAGCCATCGTACATTAAGAAAGGCTCACTTGCACCCTTTCTTAAACAAGAAATGTCTTTATCATTTGACAGGCAGTCATATATTTATATAAAGGAAAACAAATCATTTTGACATAATCTTAGTTGCAAGTATTATACATCACAAACCATAATGACATAATTTTAGTTGCCAACTTTATATATCACTTATCTTACCTATTCATTGTCAGTCAGACATTGTATAGCCTTGTCTCTCAACCTCTTAGCTCAAAAAATCTGGACAAAGCCTAGCAGAATGGGGGTCAAAGGCGCAAAAATAGGGACAGATTTTTAAATATTGCTCTTATAAATTTAGAAAGTTGCTAGAGTAACGGGATTTGGCTTAGGATGCATTTTCCTGAAGGATGTGAAGTCTGAAACACAAATGTATGTCATTATTTAATTACTTCAATCCTCAAATCACCCCAGTCATTTGTCAGAAAATCACAAATTTGATGAGGAACAGATGAAAAACACGAGTCAAAAATCTAGACATTATGCGAAAATCTGTACAGTTGAGAGGTATGTAAATAAATATAGCTCATTTAACTCCTGCCTTCTTTTAAACCTCATTCCTCCACTGTATGTATTGCTCCCACAATTCCCATATTTCTATGTAATTTGTTCCTACCTTCTAAAGTTCCCAGTTCCAGTTTTATCTGTTACTATATTCATTGCTTCTAGTATAGTTGGTTTAGACTGTAATTTACATTTTCTAGTAATTGCTTTTTTTGTTTGTTTTGCAGCCACCATAATTTACACTCAGCAGGGCCTTACCATGTCTGGGCAATTCAGATTCTGTATCATAGCTCAGAAAAATAATTTCCCTAGATGCACCAATTTGCTCATCCAGTATCTCTGATAGTAGTCTGCAGGGAATATTTAAATTCTGCCAACTCACTATACTCCCAGAAAATGTATTCCTAACTACCTGTTTTCTTCCCCATCACACATCCAGCATTTGCTGTCCACTTGAGGAAAAATTCTTCGGAGTCTACTTGGGGTATAAAAATACCTATGTAAACATTTCCAAGGAAAAAGTTCTGAATCTTCTAGATTTTGTTGCATGTTTGGGGAGAGACGATGCCTCCCCTGCACCTTTGTGGCAAGAGTGTAGATCCATCCTTAAGTGAGCTGGGGATTGCTGAAGGAATGTTTACTTTTGTTCATCATGTTTCACCGTTGCAATCCTAACCAATGGGTTATCCGGCTCCTGGTAGCCCTCGATCAGCCAGAATACCAAAGGTAAGTAAATATGACATTGGCTGTCAGTTGTAAAGGACGTCAGGATGTCCAATACAAAAGGAGGCAGCCGTCACTTCCTCAGTCTTCCTTGCTGTGGAGCTCGAAGCAGAAGCATTCTTGCACGAGTGCCAGTCAGCAGTTTACCTTTTTTGTTTCCGACTACAGAGTTAGTCTACTACAGCTAAGTACCCCGTTGGGGATACTCTCTTCTTGCCTTAATGAATGTCAGAAAAGGTTAATAATTGTCTTACCTGTGGAAAGTAGATTCCCCATAGAGATTTTCATTCCCATTGTATTATTTGTTTAGGCCTTGACCACGACGTTCCTAATTGTGATCTCTGTGCCTCCTTTAATCCGTGTACTATTTGTCATCGGGCTAAGCTTTTAGCTAAACATTTTGGAGTTTGGCCAAAGTTTGTTGGTATGGAGTCCGCTGGTCTTCAGGCTTCAGATATACCCCAAAAAACGCAAGGATAGGGACTGTGACAAGCTTCAGAAGGTTAAATTCTCTGATGATGTTAGGATGGTAGTCAGTCATGCGGTAGCCAGTAAGGCACCTTTGCAGCCCCTGCAGTCCACAGATTTGCAATCGCAGGCCTCAGTTGAGACAGTTTCAGAGTTGCCCAGGCCTCCGGCCAACATTTTGCCTTCTGGCCCTTCACCCTGTCACCTCTTCAGCTGGATCCGGAGCCGCTAAGCTGACGTCTGTGTCTGAAGCCTCCATTCTTCATTCAGACAGCAAGCTCATACCGACTACTACTTCTGCAACTTCGGTGGTTGCCAGGCCACCCGAGTCCTTCAGGCTTGCAGGTAAATCTTCCAGTCGTAAACCTGTGAAAAGCAGGCTCCAGTTTCTTTTCGTTCCTCTCAATCCCAAATGGTTAAAATGGCGAGTGACCTTTTGATTCTTCTTAGGGGTTCATAGCCTCCTCCTCCTCCTAAAAAGGAGTAGAGATGTTTCTCCTAAGGCTTTCTTTTTCTGGTTCTGATTCTTCTAGCATTTCTGCTAATGAAGTTTCTCAGGTTTTTTCTCCTTTTGAGGATTCAGATGCAGAGGAGTCCATCCCTTCTGCCTCTCCCCCAGATTTTTCTTTTGGTGATGCTTTGAATACTCTCAAGGAGCATTTTAAATGGGAAAGTTAGGATTATCCCCAATCTAAGAAAAGGATTGGAGAGTTTTTGAATTTACCTCAGCATAACCCTCTGCCCCCCCCCCCCGTGTTGGAAGTGGTTGATGTTTTTCTGGAAAATTCCTTGACTCCAAATTTGTTTTCTCCTGCTCCCAGGAAACCTGGCAGGTACTATGGAGTTCCTGATTTTCATCTGTTTATTTTCAGGAATCCGTTGGCTGATCCTGAGGTTATCTCTCAAGGCCCTAAAGGAGTTAAGGTCACTGTTACAAAAAAATCCTGTTTCTTCTGACAGGAAATCTAGGAACCTAGATAGGTGGGGTAAAAATGTATACCTCTGCTACTTTTGCTATTAGGTCTAATTGTCTTTTTTCATATGCTGAAATACCAACAGCACACCTTGGAGGCTAAGTCTTGGATAGCAAGTGTGCCTCTTTTGGCAAAAAGTAAGGATTTGCTAAATTCTGCCAGTCTGTTCAATAAACATTCTTTACATTGTGGTTTTGACATTCTAGAAGCCTCCTGCAGGGTTACAGGTACTGGATCTGTTGTTAGAAGGCACACTTGGCTCAGGGAACAGCCCCTTCCAGAGCCTGTCAAGGCTAAGCTGTTAGATGTACCTTTGCATAAGGACAGTCTTTTTGGCAGCAAAGCAGAGGAAGTGCTTAAGAAGATGGAGGATAAGGCCAAGTCTATGCAAACTGTTAAGGATTTTCTGCACGTTCAACCTCCTCACTTTAGCAGGAATTACCCTTCTAAGAGTTAGATGTTTCCTGATACCAGCAGACAAAACCGTTCTAGGACTAGAGGTTACAAATCTTCTAGGGGGCAGGTGGCTACTTCTCAAAGGTCTAAGCGATGGCAGGCTTCCACTTCCAAGGCGAGAATTTCTAAGCCTGCATCTCAATCAAAACACTCTCAATGACTTTATCCAAGTTCTGCCTGGAGAGTCCTTTAGGGGGAAGGTTGGCCCTTTTTGCAAATGTCTGGGCCACTATCACGGATGACAAATGGGTACTTAGTCCCTAGAGCACAAGATTTCTTTCCACACCTTTCCAGCTCCGAAAGGATTCCCGGATGCTCCTCCAAACCAAAGGGCAGAAGTAGAAAATAATTTTTGTCTGTTTCTTTTGGGAGCAATAGAATCAGTTCCTGCTCAGCAGGTAGGCCAGGGTTTCTATTCCAGACTTTTTTTTTTCCTAGTTCTGAAAAAAGGATCCTGGCATCCCATCCTAGATCTATCTATCCATTCTGAACTCTTTCTTGGTAATTCCAAAGTTCAAAATGCTCATTCTGCATCAGTTGCTGTCAGTGTTAGAAAAGGGTTCCTGGCTGGTAACTTTGGATCTCAAAGAAGCTTATCTACACATCCCTATCGGGGAAAGTTGCAGGCAATACCTTTGTTTCAGGGTGGTTAAGCAGCATTATCAATTATCTACGCTGCCCTTTGGCTTATCTACTTCTCCCAGACTTTTCACAAAGTGCCTGGCTCCAGTCACTGGTTTTTGCAGGCAGAAGAAAATTCAGATTTATCCATACTTGGATGATTGTCTTCAAGCAAATTCTCAGGAACAGCTATTAAAGGACCTAGAATTGGTAAAGACTCTTCTCTCTTCCCTGGGTTACACTCTCAACGAGGAAAAATCAAAAATGGTATCATCCAAGGAGATAACATTCCTGGGAGCGAGTCTGAATACAGCCGCCCAGATGCATCTCACCCAGGAGAAGCGCACAACTCTTTCAGTTTACTTCAAGGACTTGGCAAGCCTGTCCCAGCTCCCTGTAAGGAAATACCTGCAAGCTCTGGGATACATGGTCTCTTGCATTCTCACAATTCCTTATGCAAGACTGCATATGAGGAAATTGCAATGGTACCTCAAGAATATTTGGTGTCAACACACCCAGGACCCTGGATATGATTCCTCTGCCTTCCATCTCTATAGTGGGCAACAGCCTGTCTACAAAACACAGGCATGCCTTTTCGCCCACCTCCTGCCACTCAAGTTCTTACCACAGACTCATCGGACTACACCTGGGGAGCTCACCTGGATGGCAGATGCATACAGGGACGTTGGAATGTCCAGCAGATGCACCTGCACATAAATGTAAAGGAGTTAATAGCAGTTCAGCAGGCCTTACTAGCTTTCAAGCATCTTCTTTCTCCAGGGACCCTGCTCATCAGAACAGACAACACCACAGTGGTGTACATCAACAAGCAGGGAAGGACTCATTCTTACCCCCTGTGCAGGCAGAGCATGAATCTTTGGTCCATAGCAGCATGCCTGGGCCTGCATCTCCTAACTCAGTTTCTTCCAGGAAGGCTCAATGTTTTGGCAGACCAGTTGAGCAGACAAACTATGGATCCTCACGAGTGGCAGCTGAACAGAGCAGTCTTTTACAGCATCATTCAATGTTGGGGCACACCTCAGGTGGATCTTTTCTCCTCCCCAAACAACCATCTTCTACCTCTTTTTTGCACCAGACAGCATCACAGCAGAGCCTGGAGAGTGGATGCTCTGTCCTTCCCTTGGACGTTGCTGTCAGTTTACGCCTTCCCTCCTCTTCCCAGAGTATTATTGAAGATCAGGGACGAATGACCAAGGACTATTCTCATAACTCCGGACTGGCCCAGACAGCACTGGTATCCTCTGTTTCGCAGTCTCTCCCATTTTCCTTCTTGGTATCTTCCTCTGAAGCCAGACTTTCTGGTTCAGGAGGAGGAAAACAATTCTACATTCTCATCTTCAGTCTCTCCATTTGGCAGCATGGCTCATTGTATGACTCCTTCCTTTTCTTCTTCCCTTTCCCAGCAGGTGGTTGGTGTGCTGAGGGAGGCCAGGCGGCCTAGCACTAGGAAGTCCTACACTGGCAAATGGGAAAGGTTCTTTCACTGGATGCAGGCTAGAGGGGAATCTTCTTCTCAGTCTACCCTTTCTCTGATCTTGGAATACCTGGCTGATTTGCTTCAGGGTGGTCTTTTTCCTCTGTCAAGATCCATGCTTCAGCCATTTCTGCTCACTGTTCTTTTGAACAACCCATTTTCTCTCCTCCCCTGATGAAAATGTTTTTCAGAGGTGCTTGCAACTTAACCTCCCAGAAAGGCACCTACTCCAGCCTGGGATCTTAATTGTGTTCTAGAGAAACTCACTCTTCCTCCTTTTGAGCCAGCTGCCACTGCAGATTTAAAGTTTCTCTCTAGGAAGACTGCCTTCCTCTTGGCTATAACTTCAGCAAGGAGGGTTTCGGAGCTGCAAGCTTTGATGGCTGTGGAGCCTTTTCTTATTTTCCAGGCAGATAGGGTCTCTCTGAGAACCAACCCCTCCTTTATGCCTAAGGTGGTTTCTAGCCTGACTCTTAATCAGTCCATACACCTTCCTACCTTTTTTTCCTAATCCTCAAAATAGAGGTGAGAGGAGCCTACATTCTCTTGATGTGCACAGATAGCTCAGGTCTTACCTGGACAGGACTAAAGACCTTTGGAAATCAGCACAGTTATTGGTCAGTTTTGCCCCTGGAGCCCAGGGCAAGGCTGTTTCTAAGCAAACCATTTCTAAGTGTATTGCACATTGTATTACCTTTTGTTGTTCCTTTCATGGCAAGGTTCCTCCTCAAGGGGTTAGGACCCACTCAAATAGAGCAGCTTCCACTTCTGTAGCCTTGTCCCTACTAAAGACATTTTGGAGGCTTGCCACATGGTCGTCTTTTCACACTTTCACAAAGCATTATAATTTGCCTTTGTTTTCTAGAGCCAGGGCACTGCTGTTCTGCAGGGCATTATTTCCAATCCTTGATTCTGTTGGTTCCTCCACCCTTTTCTCTGAGCTTTGGTAATCAACCCATTGGTTAGGACTGCAATAGTGAAACGCAATGAACATAGTACAGTTGTGTACACTTACCATAAATATAGATGTTAAGAGTGTATTCACTGTTGCAGTCCTGGTTTCCCTCCCTCCTTCCCCCTTTTGGTCCTCTCCTCTAAAGCAAATTTCACACTCCTCAAAACCGAGGTGGAATCCTTCAAAGCCCCCGGGCCTGTGGAAAATATGGCCCAGACCGCAGAATCCTTTATTAAACGCATTCTATGAACACCTTCAGGAATGCTTAGATCATGCAATCCCAAATAAAACCCTCAAAAGGCAGACGTCCTGTCTGGTGGACCCCAGCCATAAACAAACTATACAATAGGAGGAAGCTACTACATGATAGAGCAAAATCCCAAAAAGGGAAGGCATCTCTGATCAGTATTAGCAAAAAACTACGGGCACTCATAAAATCGTCTAAGGCCAGCTTCGAGAGAAAAATTGCACAGGACACTAAGGATAATCACAAGGCTTTCTTTAGTTATGTTAGGAACCTGGGTGGGAATTCCCAGATATGCTCAGAATTAGTCCAAAATGACAAAAAATACACCAAACCCACAGACATTGCCAACATCCTAGCTGACAGGTTCAGCGCAAACTCCCCCCCCCACCAAAAGGGCAAATATTTATCCCAGCAGAGTGCTGCCCCCCTGACATCTCAGATGCTCAGGTAAGAGCTGCCCTCCCCAAAGCAAAAAAACACAGCATCAATGGGACCAGACGGTGTCCCGGACTACATTGAACTCCAAGAAGAGCTAAACCCAAACATAAAACTACTATTCAATCTCAGCCTTACTACAGGATATGTACCCAAAGAGTGGCGTACAACAACAGTGGTCCCTCTCCACAAAGGTGGTGCCGCAACGGATCCTGGAAACTATCGCCCCATACGCCTGACTAGCTTGGTCTGCAAAGCTATGGACCTCATAAAGATATTGGGGACCTACAGACATTGGATCCTACCCAGTTCGGCTTTAAGGGCAGATCCTGCCTCTTAAACCTGGTTGATTTCTTTGAAACAATCACCAAAGCCATTGACGAGGGGAAGGTGGTCCAAACAGCCTACCTGGACCTCGCAAAAGCCTTCGATACAATACCCCACTCAGGCATTATAGATAAGCTCACCAGCTTAAATATAAACCCCTATGTCACTAGATGGGTTGCAAACTGGCTCAAGGACAGAACCCACATGGTTAGAATTGCTGGAGCCATGTCAGACTCCAAACCAGTTACAAGTGGCGTCCCACAAGGCTCAGTCCTGGGACCTCTCTTGTTCGGTATATATTTGTCGGAGGTACAGGCCAACACGGAAGACTGTGGCTGACTACGTTCGCAGATGACTGCAAACTGGGCGCCATAATCGACTCTCCAGCCGACACAAGCATCCTCCAAAAGGGCCTCATAGAAACAGACAACTGGTGCCAGAGCCATGGCCTCAAGCTAAATGCCAAAAAGTGTATAGTCATCCCCTTTGGCAAAAACAAAGTGCCCACAAATTACCACATAGGTGGTAATCCATTAAGTACAGAAGACGCAATTAGGGACCTGGGGACCCAAGTTGATACCAATCTCATTTGACAACCATGTGGCCAAAGTGGTTAGAAAAACATTTTATATAGCCCACCTAATCATGAAGGGATTCACATCTAGATCAGGGGAGGTCATCGTGCCTCTTTACTCATCCCTCATCAGGCTCATAATTGAGTACAATGCCCCTTTTGGGATGTACCTTACCAGACACCTGCAGCAACTGGAAAGACCCCAAATGTACCTCACCAAGAGGATCATAGGGCTCAAACAGATGCCATATGCTGCCTGGTTACAGAAACTCCAGCTCTGCTCTGTGGCATACCGCCTGCTCAGAGGTGATCTGTGCCTGACGTATAAAGCCATGTCCAACCCGGAATTAATGGACATGCTGCACCTCAGAAAATCCAAATCCCATCGAGCTACGTGCTCGAGAGACTTGAACCTCAGCACTGAAATAAATAGGACATGCTGGAGGGACAGATTCATAACCCAGAGGCTGCCTTCACTCTAGAATAAAATCCCAGTCCAGGTTAGGCAGAGTCCCTCATTGACTCTCTTCAAGAGGAATCTTGATGAGTGGATGGTAGATCATAGGTTTACCCCGGGTATCACTTCTGTGTCACTGTTAGACAGAGGCACAGTATACTAACCTCGAAAAAGGGCATAGCAAAATTAATTTAAAATGGGTGGCGAAAGCCAAACACACTCTGGCTAGGCTTATAAATGCCCTAGGGCAGATAGCCTAGTATGAACCTATGAACCTTTTCTAAGGTACAGGCTAAATGTGGTTTTATTTGCCAAAGTGGCTTTTGGTTTAAGCCTTTTCTGGGGATTTTTGACTGTTATGGCAAGAAAGACTGAGGAAGTGATGTTGGCTGCCTCCTTTTGTATCGGACCTCCTGACGTCCTTTATAAATGACAGCTGATGTCATATTTACTTACCTTTGGTATTCTGGCTGATCGTGGGCTACCATGAGCTGGATAAACCCATTGGTTAGGACTGCAACAGTGAATACACTCTAACATTTACATTTATGGTAAGTGTACATAACTGTACTTTCTCTCCTATTGGTAGATTAGCTTAAAACTGTTTATTTTCATCTGTATTTAAGCCTCGCTTTCACTTATCACTCGCACAGAGCAATGGGGGTAAGTGGTACCCTGTATAAACGCAAACACCTTAAACACAATTTTTCCATAGACAACTGTTAGTGGAACCCTCACAAGCTTTTCTGTTGCAGTAAAGGCAACTTAGTTGTGCACTGTGCAGCACTGTCACACCTACCATCCATAACCTTCAATTTAATAACCCTTTTGATGGTCGTAGCATAAAAAACTGGTCAGTCTAGCCCATTCCTTTCCCTAATAGTTCATATGGTAAAAAGCTGCTATAATGGACAGATGTTATGTGATCCTATCTCGCCTACATTCTGTACTGATGGGCTCGGAGCCGATCCCTCAGCTCCGACTCTTATGCTATAGAGCGAGGCCTCTTATTGGCTGAGCTATCTTTATCCCAGGATGCACCACCACTAATCCCCCAGATCTCGTTTGCCGCTTACAAAGCTTAGACGTGGTCTCAACTTGGCTGGGCTAAGTACTATTTATTTAGGCTTTTTCCTGTCAGAAATTTGCTTGATTTAAACCCAAAAGCTGTTTTAACAGCTATTGTTATATTGTTGTTATACGAGCGTGCATTGGTAGTTTTGGTAGAGGATTTCGTGTTTTTTCCTGTCAGGGAAGGTTTCCCGTTTAACTTAGAGGGGCCTTCCCCTGTTGTTTCTACTACCTTGGTTTTTTGTGTGTGGGTCAAGTACCCGTTTAAGTTAGAGGGTCTTGACCCTCTCTATCTCTCTTCTTCTGTAAAAAATTGTTTCTTTACTGTATTAAAAAAAAAAAATATATATATATATATTTTATTTACAGTTTAAAATATTAAAGTAGGGATATTTTACTTGCTGTAACCCTTCTTTTTGATTGTAGACAACTGTTTGACTTTTTGGCTATGTCTAAAGAACACAAACCCTCCGGGTTTAAGAAATGCACGAGGTGTGGTTTCAAAATGTCCATAACGGACGACCACTCCTCGTGCGTCTATTGCTTAGGCGCCAAGCACCTACAAGAATCGTGTAGCGTGTGTCACGCCTTTTCATCAAGAGTCCTCCAGGAGAGGAAGAACAAATTAATCCTGAAAGGGTTAATCAAGCCATCCTTCGAGGAGGCTTTATCTTCCTCTCCTTCTCCTAAAAAGAAGAAAGCGTCTGCTCCGACCAGTCAGTCGGAACCGACTGCAAAAAAATCTAAGCAGACTTCTCCATCGGCTCCACGGACTTCGGAGCCGAGGGCGGAATGGTCTGCCTCGATGCCTCCAGCCTCGACCCCTCTGGTTTCGGAGCCGAGGACTGGAGCATCGAGAGGCGGGTCACCCTCATCGGCTCCACTGATATTGGAGCCAATAAGGGTTACCGGCTCAGACTCTTCCCCTTTGGAGCCGAAGTCCTTATCGGCACCGAGGGAAATTACCTTGAGATCTCCCTCGGAGCCGATAGTGGTAGAGTCCATTTGGAGCCGGTCCCCAAGCCCTTCGGAGCCGATGGAGAAATCGGTTCGGGCCCGATCGGTATCCTCTAGATCATCCAAGATGTCTGATTTGGACATCGACAGGGTGCTCCTTAGACTCTTCCAGTCTCCGGTGTTCCAAAAGCTAGTTTCGGCTCCAGCCCATTCTGCTTTGGAGCCGATGGTCCACTCCCCTACTGTGGTTCCTCCTCCAACAGCTTCGGCACTGTTGGAGCCGGCACTGATGGAACCGGTGGAGGTTTTAGGGTCGGGCCCGACCCTTGCTCCAACTCTGGCTCTTGGGTCGGAGTTCAGTACACGGACTTCTTCCTTCGGCCCTGGGGGGGGAGGCTTCGGGATTGATGCTTTTGGTCCCAAGTCTCCCTCTTGGTGCATCGGCGGCGGGAGTGCCGTCCACTGTCGTGGCCACGGAGGTGGGACCCTCCCAGGATTCTGGTGGTCCCGCCTTCAGGGCTATGAGGAGTGCATTAGCCAAATCTTCCTTGGCTACCTCCACGGTTTCCCCAGCGCCTTCCCTGCATACGGAGACTGGGTCTTTGGCAGTCCCCCTGTCCTTAGACAGCAGAGCCCCCGGGCCTCAGGTTACCCCCGCTGGGGTTTCTCCCCCTCCTGGAGGTCCTTCTGAAGCCTCTTCGAAGAACCCCCAGGAAGAGATCGTGCAAGAGGAAGCACGTTGACTCCCCTGATGAGTCTCTGACATCAGACACTGATCTCGATGATGCAGAGGGGTCCCCTAAGTCGTCCTCGGATGATGTCTCCTTTGCAGACATCCTGGAAGCCCTAAAACAACGAGGCGGCTGGCAGTCCAAACCTCCCTCTGTTGATGAGTCAGTGTTCCTGAAGGCCTTCGGGGCTCAGCCCTCCGCCTCCTAGGTGTCTCCGCCCTTCGATGAGCTCTTGGATTTGATCTGTCAAAGGGCATGGGAACACCCAGACTCTGTGGAACCGGTGCCTGCTCGTCCGAATAAGTTCCTCCCGGCACCCCCTGAAAAAGAATTTCTAACTAAAGGTGTGGCTGTAGATGCTTTGGTGGTGGCATCTGCTACCCAGCAAGACGTAGCAGAGGCTTCGACGTCCGTCCATCCTCCTAATAAGGAGTCTAGGAGCATGGATCGGTACGGCAAGCACACCCTCAGTTCAGCGGCCTTTACATTGAGGTCCTTGAACTACCTTACGCACTTTACCAGATTTCAGAGGGATCTGATTAAAGAGTTATCTGATACCCTCTTGGGTAACCTGCCTGAGGAGCTGGCCCAGACGGTTGGCTCTCAGCTGGCTACAATGTCGTCCATCTCGAACTCGTCCATGAGGCTCATTTCTTATGTGGCCGAAGGGGCGAGTAGAGCGGCGGGTACAGGCATTGCTCTACGGAGACAAGCCTGGCTCCGCCTGTGTCATTTCGCGGAGGCCTTCAAGTCTTCCTTTGCCGACGCCCCCTTTGATGGGTCCTCCCTGTTTGGACCCAAGGTAAAGGACACACTAACCCGCTCTGAACAGGAGGGTAAGACTCTGACTGCCGTAGGGGCACGATTTTCCACTCCCTTTCGGCCTTATCCCAAGGCTAAAAGAGGAGGGAAGATGTGGTTCCGTAGATCTCAGAAGCCTTATCCCTCTCAGCAGGAGGATTCCCCTTCCAGAGGCAGAGGAGGGGGAAATTCTTCTGGAAGACGCCGTCCCAGAGGCGGCAGAGGCCCTTGCAACACTGGAGACCGCGAGTCCTTTCGTGGCTCTTCAGCCTTTCATAGTCCCTGAGGGATTGCCCGGCTGTGCTGCTCCGGAGCCAGTCGGGGGTCGTTTCTCGAAGCACCTAAAAGCCTGGGAAGGTATCACTCAGGACCGATGGGTGCTTCGAATTATCACCGGAGGTTACTCCATCCCATTCTCTCATCCCCCCTTTCAGTCCAAAAAAATCCCGGACCCGCCACCCAGTCAGCGGGATACTGTAGCCTCAGAAGTTTTAAAGCTGCTGCAAAAAGGAGTCATCCAACCGGTCCCCGCAGACCAGATCGGATTAGGGACTTACTCAAGATTCTTTTTGGTGCCAAAAAAGACCGGGGACTTGAGGCCCATTTTGGACCTCAGCATCCTAAACCGTTCAGTCAGAAAGTCCAAGTTCCGAATGGTCACCCTACAAACCATTCTCCCATTGCTGGAGAAGGGTGTTTGGATGTGCTCCATAGATCTCAAGGACGCTTATTACCATATCATGGTACATCAAGCGTCCAGGAGACATCTGCGCTTCAGCCTAGGAGGCAGTCATTTTCAGTTCCGCGCGCTGCCCTTTGGTCTCACCACAGCCCCCAGGGTGTTCAAGTGCTTGGCAGTCGTGACTGCTCACCTGAGAAGTCTAGGATTCCAGGTGTTTCCGTATCTAGACGACTGGCTCCTAACTGCCACCTCCAAGCATCTACTACTGCGGAGCCTACAAGCCACTGTATCACTGGGCAACTCCCCTGGAATCACCTTCATTTGGCCAAAGTCTGTGTTGCTGCCATCTCAACGAATAAGATTCATAGGGGTAGAGAGAGACTCAAACCAAATGCGGGTCTATCTACCTACAGACAGAATTCAAACCATACAGACTCAAGTTCGAGCCTTACTTCCCAGGTCCAAAGCCCCAGCCAGAATGGTCCTGCAGCTATTGGGATCTATGTCCGCCACGGTTCTTCTAGTCCCCTTGGCAAGGTTGCACATGAGAATTCTCCAGTGGCTTCTTTCAGCTCAGTGGTCCTTTCAGGAACTCCCTCTCAGTCACCTCATATGGATCACAGAAACATGCAAACGGGACCTTCGCTGGTGGCTAGTGCCCTCCAATTTGGATCAGGGACGACCCTTTGTTCCACCTCCTCCTGCGGCCACTTTGACCACAGACGCCTCCCAAATGGGGTGGGGGGGGGCATTCCCTGGGCAGGTCAGTCCAAGGCAAATGGCACCCAGAAGAGACCCTACTTCATATCAACATCCTAGAAATGAGAGCGGTGCTTCTGTCCCTCCAAGCCCTTCACGATTACCTCCCTCGGGGCGTAATTGCCATTCACTCAGACAACATGTCAGTTGTCTGGTACCTGAACAAACAGGGAGGGACCAGATCCTATCCTCTTTGCAGAGAAGCCATGAGAGTTTGGGAATGGGCAGTCTCGACCAAACGCTTCCTAGTGGCTACTCACATACCGGGCAAGTCCAATGTGATAGCCGACAGATTGAGCAGAACCATCCTCTCTCCTCACGAATAGTCACTGAATATGACAGTTGCAAGTCAGATTTTCAGCAAATGGGGAGTTCCGTGTTGCGACCTCTTCGCGACTCCTCTGAATGCAAAGTGCAAAGAATTCTTCTCCCTAACCCCGGCTCCGGGGAAGAGCCCCATGGACGCACTAGTCCGTCCTTGGTCCACCGGCTTGCTTTATGCCTTCCCTCCAGTTCCTCTCCTTTCCAAGGTGATTCAAAAGGCATCTCTCTTGGGGAGCAAAATGATCTTAATTGCTCCTTACTGGCCTCGTCAAGTGTGGTTCCCCTATCTTCGGAAACATACTCTGGAAGGTCCATGGTTCCTGGATCAGGTCCCAGACCTACTGGTTCATCAGTCGGGACTATTCCACCAGTCCCTACACACCTTAAAATTGACGGCTTGGCTCCTCCTCTTCCGACGATAGTCAGGAGTCATACATTGGATCCAGATGTTGTGCACATATTATCTTCGGCCCATAAGTCTGCTACAAAGAAACTGTATTCTAGCAAATGGAAAAGATTTGCTATTTGGGCTCAACTCCGGGGCCTGGACCCCATTTCTGTTCCCGTGGCAGAAGTACTAAAATTTTTGACTTCTCTTTTCAATCAGGGCTCTTCAGTTTCTACCATCAAGGTACAATTGGCAGCAATTTCTAATTTTCACGAATCCATAGACCCACCTTTAATGAGCAACAGATTGTGTAAGACCTTCTTGAAAGGGGCTGCTCTATTAAGACCTCCGATTTCTCATCCTGCACCTCCATGGGATCTCGATATAGTGTTACGCGCCTTGACTTCTTTCCCCTTTGAACCGGCAGCTACATGTGATCTAAAGTTTCTATCATGGAAAACAGCATTTCTGGTGGCCATTACTTCTGCCAGAAGAGTTTCAGAGATTCAGGCTTTGTCAGTAAAACCCCCGTACTTGGTTTTTCACAAAGACAGAGTATCCCACAGGCCAAATCCTTCCTTTGTCCCTGAAGTTTGTCCTAGTTTCTGCTTACAACAATCGTTAGAGCTTCCAGTTTTTTTCCCCAAAATACTCTAACAAAGCGGAATTCATATTCCACACACTAGATGTCCACAGACAATTACGTTTTTATTTAGACAGGACCAAACAAACAAGGAAAACAGATCAGTTGTTTGTATCCTTTGCAGACAATAAATTGGGCAAAGCTGTCACAAAGGTCACTATTGCCAAATTGGATCAGGGACTGTATTACTCTAGCTTATTTTTATTCTAACAAAGAGCTTATCACCTCTGTCAAAGCTCATTCTACAAGGGCTATGGCTACTTCGATAGCATTTCATTCTAAGCTTGCCATTAGTGACATTTGTGCTGCGGCTACATGGTCTTCCCCGCACACTTTTATTTCCCACTACAAATTGGATGTGGCATCTAGAGGACGAGCTTCATTTGGTTCCACAGTGCTCAGGAGTGTTTCCAATGAGCCACCCGGGATTTAGGTGCTAGGGACGCTGTCCCGTCAGTACAGAATGTAGGCGAGATAGGATCACATAACATCTTTTAGTTATGTACTCACCATAACTTTAGATGTTTGGGATCCATCTCGCCTACATTCCTAATAACCCACCCTCCTTCCCCCTTCCTTGGAGATCAGAGGATATCAGAAGGTCCGAATCCTGTTGTTTCATCTTGAAACATCTAACAATGTTATATAAACAAGTTGTGCATGTGGGCATGAATGCGGACAAACAAGATCTGGGGGATTAGTGGTGGTGCATCCTGGGATAAAGATAGCTCAGCCAATAAGAGGCCTCGCTCTATAGCATAAGCGTGCCGAGTCGGAGCCGAGGGATCGGCTCTGAGCCCATCAGTACAGAATGTAGGCGAGATGGATCCCAAACATCTAAAGTTATGGTGAGTACATAACTAAAAGTTTCTGATCATTTCTCTGGCCAGCCTGATTGACATGGGGAATACTGAGGCGATGTAGTATTTGCCTCATTTGTACTGACAACCATTTTACCCCTACAGCAAATACCCCATGTGGGAGATGCAAGTACACTATGAAATTGAAATCCCTTCTCATGTAACCACAAACTGGATACTGAACAGGTCATCAGTGCACTCTTCACCTCTTACACAAACTAAAGACACGACACTTAAACCCACATACGCAGAGGTACAGAAGGGTACCAAAAGTTCAGAGATCTCCCAGATGTAAATAAAGTGCACAGAGTCTTATGTAAATAGAAACCACTACACTTATAACACATGCAAATGTATCTTAACAAATAAGTTCCTAAGGGAAAATACCTCCAAACCTAATGCCACAGTCAGCTGCCTGTGAGATGTAGGATCCATCAAAATCACACATGCACTCAACTACCGTTATGACTCTTGACAGTTTGGTGTGAATGACCTGAGGTGTACCTCTCTGGACTATATGAAGGGATGCCTTATTGAACTCTGTGTCCCAGAAAAGTAAGACCCTAGCCCTAAGCAGCATTATACCTTCTCCCAGAAGGATGGCACCGTATAAACGAAAAATGATAGACTTCAACAATTGGCTTAGTTTCTGGTGTCAGTCCAGGGGGATCCAGTTATCAACCTGAGATGATGTGGTTGATGGGCCATGCTGCTTTGCCAGACATCATCTGTTCCTGTCTCCTCTAGGCTTCAGATACTGGCAAAGGGGGCTTGCCTCCCCCCATAGTGCCTTTTTTAGGCAATTTCAAAACAATTTCCAACATAAAATCCAACTGAGGCAAATTCAAGGTTCTGCTACTTAATGCCAGAAGTCTATAAACATGAAGCTGCACTCCCTGGAAGCATTCCTCAGCTTGGAAGATGCTGACATCTGTGCAGTCACTGAGACATGGTTCAAGGCTACAATGTCTTCCACATGTTCAGACCTCAAAATGAGAGTGAAAGAATTCAAGGTAGAGGGGTATCCATCTCCATTAATGCCAACTACACCTCGAGACTGGTCAAACAGTACGACTCACTACTTCCAATTAACTCTGGGCAAAATACCCTACTACATCATTGCTTGCTATAGGTCCCCCACCATGAACCAAGAAAAGCACACCGTCTACCTGGACTTACTGGAATCACTCTTCATAGAGCCCAACACCTTAGTCATAGGCGATTTTAACCATCCTTCCATCAACTGGGTGTCATGCAAATGCAAACATACTTTCCCAGAGGTTCCTTGACTTTCTGTTGCAGTGCATTTGAATTTGTCTGAACCACCAGAAGTTCTCAAATATCCTATACACAGTATTCACCAACATGGGAAGTCACTACACTCCCCCATTTGATGTCTTCCCTGGTAAGGCCAGACCATAAAACTGTCTCATTTGAAATGACAAACTATTGAACCTGACACTCCCACAGGAGCAAAGAAAACCTGAAGAACTTTCACAAAGCTAGCTTCAGACTATTAATCGATGGTATAAAAAGTTTTACACCCCCCCCCGTACTCTGATAATGACTCCTATGCAGAGGTGTACTCTGATGTCCTGGTACAATTACTTAAGCAGCTTTATAGGCCCTGCTGTACCAAACCAGGTCCTCCCCAAAAAAAACAAGCCAACCCTGGTTGACCTTAAGTAGAAACAAGTTATATAACAACAAGAAGAAACTGATGTCTAAGAATACGAGGGAACTGACTCAGTAGAGGAAGAATTCCCTCCTCAGCTTGAAGAAGCAAATTTGAAATCTCGTGAAATTCTCAAACTAAGTATGAAGCTAAAATATTGTCCCTACCCAACAATCATAAGGCATTCCTTAATTATGTCTGAAACATAAAAGGGAATGCCCAGATTTGTGCATAACTGGTAATGGTACCACTCATACTGCACTGGGGGAAATCACCAACCTGCTAGCTGACAGATTTGTTGCAAACTTCACCCCACCTGGCTATACCCCAAAGCATAACTGGCACTAGTTCTCTGCAGATCAGCTCTTATCTGCACTCTTCAAGGCCAAAACCATGACTTCAGTGGGACCAGATAACATCCCAAGATGCTTAAGTAATCTAAAACAAGACCTAGCAGACCACTTTGAGTTGTCTTTAACCATAGCCCAAGTTCTGGCTTTGTTCCAGCTGAGTGGAGAACAGTAACAGTAACCCCCTGCACAAAGGGGGGAGGGCCATCAGCAGACCCCAGGAGCTATAGACCCACAAGTCTAATCAGTGTAAGGCCACGGAAAGTGTAGGATAACTGGTGTGTTGTACTTTTAATAAGCATTTCCAAGATCTGTGTGTGTTTATATAAATAGCAAGCACGTGTTAGCTTCATTGCCATTTTGAAGGCGCAGCCAGAGAGTTAACATCTATGCGCATGACAGCTAGTTTGTTTGCAAGTTGGGTACTTAACCTCATTTATGATGACTGCATGTAAAAGCTGCTTGAACAAGAATCCACAATGTTTGCCTGTTTCATCCTGACTTGACTAGCGACAAAGAATCCTCATGGACCTCATCAATAAGGACATAGGCGATCTTCAGACTATACAGCCAACCCAATTTGGCTTTAAGGGTAGATCATGCTTATTAAACCTGGTGGACGTCTTCGAGAAACTCATCAAACCCCTCGAAGGTATGACTGTGCATACTGCCTATCTTGACCTGGCCAAGGCTTTTGACACAATTCCCCACTCGGGTATCACTGAAAGTCTCTGTGAAGGATTAACCCCTTCATCACTAGATGGGAACACATACTGTCAAAGTTGATGACTCCACCTCTACCAGTAAACCTGTCACCGGTGGCATACCACAAGGTTGTGTGCTGGGTCATTTACTGTTCAGAATCTACTTCTCAGAAGTCCAGGCTAAGTTAAAATGGCCTTTGGCTTATCAAGTTCGCTGGATGCAATCCGAGTCCCCCAATAATATACTACAGCCAGGCCTAACACAGACAAATGACTGGTGCCAAAGCCATGGTCTAAAACATAACGCAAAAAAGTGCATTATTCCTTTTGGCAAAGTAGAATTCCCTACTAGCACTCCCCCCAAGCTCAAAGCCAGTGGTGTGAGCCCTTGGAACACAGGTAGTCAGCAATCTGAACTTCAACCATCAAGTATCCTCTGTGGTAAGGAAAGCATTCTATGTTGTGCACCTCATACGCAAGGCATTGCATCCAGGTCTAAGGATGTTATAGCCCCACTGTACTTAACCCTCATTGGACCACTAATAGAGTACAGTGGTCTCTCTTGCTTGTACCGCAACAGATACCTGCAGCAGCTGGAGAGACCACAGAAGTTCCTCACTAAGAAAATACAGGGCCTCCAAACCATGACATATATGGCTAGACTAAAAGCTCTGTCACTATACTATACATCGTATAGTCTGCTGAGAGGAGAGTTGCTCCCTAGCCTATAGGGCAGTCTCCAACCCTGCGTTGATGGATATACTTCACATATACAAGTCTAACGGCACAAGAGTTGCTTGATCTAGTGATCTTAATCTAGCCTGTGATATTAACAGAACATGCTGGAGAGACAAATGTTTTCAAAAATACTGAAAATATAAAGAAAAACAAGATGATAAAAGAATGGAACCACTGAAAAGACTGCAAAAATTCCTTTAATAACTCTGCTTTTGCCTTCAAGGGAAACTAAACACCATTTGCAGTCAATTTATATCAATCTTAATACCCAAAATTAGTCTTAACACTTCAGCATTGAAACCAATTGCTGAAAAAAAAATGTACCATTTAAAGTGCACATACAAATACTATCCTAAATGTCCCTATTCATTAAACTTCAAAATATTTTAACTGAGCTGATTCCCCACCAAAAACAAGTATGTTTTAAACATATAAATTTCCAAATTTAAACCAGCAGGATGCAAAGTGTCAAAATTGACAGTAAACTTAGTTTCCAGTGACCGTTTTTGCACAAAATCATCACCCTGATTACATCTGGGCTTAGCCAAGACACTGAAAAATAAGTTAGCTCATGCACAGTATGAAATTGGTATGCCACTGGACTATCTAACCTACTATGCCTGATGTCTCCCAAATGTTCCATAATGCGTCTTTCAGCTATTCTCTGTGTCTCTGACATACCACCTGGTAGGTATGCATCCACAACCAATAATGTACATCACCCCACATGAACAATTAAATCTGTTCCTTGTTTTCTATACTTTTTTGTTCTTTTTACCATTTAAATTCCTCATCCTACTACAGACCCAACATTTTCCACAAGGGAAAACTACCTGTTGGAAAACTTCCATTCCCTGATTTGCTTCTATTCAGCAGCTCTTAAATTCAGGAATCTGCTGAATGAAAAGTAATCCTCTCGGGGAAACAAATCATGATGTGAAACAATTGGCCAAAACCTTTCCACCAGCTGTTTCAAAATTTCAGAAAAAGATCATCTCACAAAATATCTTTTCCTCATCCTTTTCAATGTGTCTTCTTTTTCTGACTACATTGTTGTCACTAGATATCCTACTGCAACCGTATTGAATAAAAAACACAGCTCACAGAAAGGCCAACAAATTCTCCACGACTCGAACAGGAATACCAAACAATTTATTGCACAAGAAGCATAAAGTTTTCATCAGCTGTAACTTTATGCATCTTGTGCAATAAATTGTTTGGTATTCCTGTTCGAGTCGTGGAGAATTTATTGGTCCTTCTGTGAGCTGTGTTTTTTATTAGATATCCTACTGTGTTAACCACACACTTATAACTATACCTTCAGCCCTTTCTAAAACTTTTTCATAATACCCTCTAGATGAAAGTCTCCTTACTTTGTTGAACTCGATACTTATGATTGCTTTGTCAGATGTATTATTAAAAATTCTTTTATATTCTCCATAAGGTAATGAGTCCAAATGTGGAGGATGGATGCTACTTACCAAAATAAAATTATTGGCTGCTGTGTTAGTGAAAGGCCTAAAATGCACCACCTTATCACTTCTTACAAAACGTTTTACAGCCAGAAATTGCATAACCTCTCTGTTTTATAGGTGAACTCCAACCCTTAAGCATTTCCCTGCAATTCATCCATAAACTCTTGAAACTCACCTTTGCAAACAAAGATCAAGTCATCTATAAATTGCTTATAGACCACAACCCCTTGGGAATAAAACCTAGTGTTATAAATTCTCAAAATGGCCCATAAATATGTTGGCATATGACGGGGCATAAGAGGCCCCATAGCTGTACCACCTCTTTGCAAAAAAAGTGTGTTTTTCAAATTTGAAACCATTATGTGTTTAAAAAAAAAAAAACTCCAATAACTAACACAAAACTAGTTCTGGGGCCCTCCCCCATTATTTTAGCCACTGCTACCAGTCTCAAGGAATGACCAATACTGGTATACAAAGGCCTAACGTCCACGCTGGCCCAATACAAATTATTGTTCATATGACATACCACCTACTAGATTACAAAACTCCTTACCATTTTAATGTGGGAATCCATTCTTGGCAAATAACTTTTTAATGTTGCATCCAAAAATATTCCCACATTTTGTAAGCAGGCCTCTACGCCTGATACTATAGGTCTCCCCAGGGGATTTTCTAAATTCCTACGGACCTTGGGAACAATAAAAAAAATTGCCTTCCTTAGGATTTTTTATATATAACTTAACATCAGATAGAGGGAAAAAAGCTCAATCTTACACCCCTTTATAATAATTCCAACAAGATGGAATTATGTCCTAGCATAGGATCCCTGTTCCATCTTTGTGTATACCTTATCATTCAACAAATCATAGCCCATTTTGTTGTACTTATCCCTGGATAAGATGACCCAGTTTTCTCCCTTGTCCGCTTGGGTGAAAACTAAACTTTTGCTCGCTTCATGTAACTTTTGTAACACTCACCATTCACTTTTGTTCATATTAAATCTTTTGTCTTTTAATAAACTCCTGATACTCCTTTTTAATGTGTGTGTTTAAAACAGCTTGAAATGTATTAACAGCTGTTGACACCCTAGGGGGAACAAAAGGACTGATATAAGGTATGTGCGGCACTTGCAGTCTACCATACCCAGTTACAAAATGTTCCTCCTCAACATTATCAACACAAAAATTATCACATACATCATGCCTGTCAAGCATCCAAAAATTCATATTCATGCAATGACAAATCCAGCAAAGAACTATTATCCTGTGTACTTTCATCTAGAAACATACTCTGATTATCCTGTAAAGTCCTACTATGAAAGAACACTTTTAAATGCAACTTTCTACAAAAATGGGCTACTGCTAAAACGAAGTCTGCCATGCTGGGAAAACATGTCAGGACAAATTTCATCCCTTTGCTCAACAAATTAGCAATGTCATTGTCAATGTTCAAATTCAACAAATTTCTGTTCCACATACCTAGTAGAGGAATAAATGTCCAAACTACATTGTCCATCACTAACTGAAGTAGCCCCCCCACTTCACTTTTTTCTTTTATTGTTGCTGCTTCTGCTGCTGTTGCCCTGCCATCCTTGTCCACAGCTTCTTGTTTGGTGAGGACCCAGGTGTCGCTGGACTGTTTCTGCTGTTACTGAATTAAAATCTTCAAACAACACACTTTTCTTTCCGCTGGGCACAGTCTCAGTTGAAGAAAACGAGGATTCTCGCGATGCTTGAGATCTGCTCTCTGCCTGGTTACTATTGGTTCTTCCTCTCTCTGGTCTCCTAGGTTTCCATTGCCATTAAAAGATCAGGTTATTCTGAATCTTTCATTTCATGTTCAAACTTTCTTTTTTTGCGACCGATGATATCCCTTCAATTTTATTTACTCTTGACCTGATCTCTGCCTTATTGGCAAACAACGATTCAGAAGTTGCAGCTGTAAGCACTTCCTGAAGGTGCAAAATCTCCATTGGTACCTTCTCACGTGACCTCTGATTCTGCCTTACCAGGATTTTAAGCCAGCCAAACGTACAAGTTAAAGATGCAGTTATCCACTCCTCAAATAAGTCGCTCTCCTCCGTGAAATCAAAAGCAGGTAAGCGATCACCTCTAAGGCCCTGTGGGGTCATGTTGTTACTAATATATTTCTCCATGAGCCTGGTATTGTAAAAGATGGTCTCCCCAGTCTCTCTAATTCACTTTCATGACTGCTACCATTACCCAAGGACCATGGATCGACAAATTTCTCATCCCTCTCCTTCCATAAATCCGTGAAAACAAGCGGGCCACTCTCCTGACTGTGAACTGGACATCATAAACTCAATGACGCTCCACAAATATCCTCAAAAATACTGAATATAAAGGAAAACAAGATAAATAAAAGAATGGAGCCACTGAAGACTGCAAAAAAGTCCTTTAATGGTGCCTCCTGATACCGCGGCCTTTGCTTTCAAGGGATACTAAACACCATTTACACAGTCAATTTATATCAATTTTAATACCCAAAATTAGTCTTAACACTTCATTGAATCTAATTACTGAAAAAGCCATTTACCATTTAAAGTGCAAATACAAGTACTAACCTAAATGTCCCCATATATTAAACTTGGAAATATTTAACTGAGCTGATTCCACACCAAAAACAATTATGTTTTAAACAAATTTAATTCCAAATTTAAACCAGCAGGATGCAATATGTCAAAATTTACAATAAACTTAATTTAGCAGATTCTTTAATTTAAAAGAGCTGCTGAACAGAAGTATATCAGGGAATGGAAGTTTTCCAACAGGTAGTTTCCCTTGTGGAAAATGTAGGGTTTGTAGTAGGATGAGTAATTTAAATGGTAAAAAGATTAACAAAATAGTATATAAAACAGGGAACAGATTTAATTGTTCATGTGGGGTGATACGTTATTGGTTGTGGATGCACACCTACCAGGTGGTATATTGGACAAAGAGAATGGCTAAAAGATGCATTATGGAACATTTAGGAGACATCAGGCTTAGGTTAGCTGGTCCAGTGGCATACCATTTTCATACTGTGCATGGGAGATCTGAAGTTAGCTTATTTTTCAGTGTCCTGGCCAAGCCCAAATGTAATCAGGGTGATGATTTTGTGCAAAAATTGTTGTCACTGGAAGCTAAGTTTATTGTAAATTTTGACACATTGCATCCTGCTGGTTTCAATTTGGAATTAAATTTATATGTTTAAAACATACTTGTTTCTGGTGGGGAATCAGCTCAGTTATAATATTTTCAAGTTTAATATATAGGGGTATTTAGGATAGTATTTGCACTTGCACTTTAAATGGTAATTTTTTTTTTCAGTAATTGGTTTCAATGATGAATGTTAAGACTAATGTTGGGTATTAAGATTGATATAAATTTACTGTGTAAATGGTGTATCTGAAGTAAACATTTGTTCACCAACCTGTGGTATGTCTGAGCTCCTCTCCTTACCCATAATACCCTTACCCATAATACCCCTCCATCTCCTTCCTTCCCCAGGTTTCATTTGCCATGGCTTTGCCAAGCACCATGGTCTAGAGCTCCAGGCGTGGTAGGTACTTTTCCCTGTTTTTTTGAGGGGGTTCTGAGTTGTTGGTAGTGTAGGTTGGCGTCCTACTGTCCCTTGCCTCGTTTTGCATCACATTGCTTTCAAAAAAAAAAAAAAAATTGCTTCTTGTGTAGGTAGTTTAGGCCTCGTCTCTATTCCCCTTTCGATCGAGAGTGTGAGTGCTGGGGTTAGGTAATTAACCTTGTTAGGTTAAACTTTGTGTCTTGGATATGGCTGATAAGCAGGCCAAGCTGATCTTTAGAAAATGTACAGTGTGGCCATAAGCTGACCCCAGCGGATGGCCACAATGTGTTGTCTGGGGGCAGCCCATTTATCTGACTGCTCTATTTGTGTGGGCTTCAACCCCAGGGCCCTAAAGGATCGTAGGGCAAAGTTGATCCTTAAGGGACTTCTCCCTGCTACAGAGGCGGCTGCCTCCTCTTCCATTGCGGTCACGGCCGTGACTGCACCTTCTGCTTCGGCCACTGTCTACTCTCCCTCCCAGGCCGGGTCTCAACCTCCTGAACAAAGGCCTGTGGTTAGGAAATCCAAAAGAGAGGAGCAAGGACAGAGGGAGAGAAGGGGAGGAAGATATCCCTGGTCCATTTGGATCTGGTGGGTCCTCCCCTCAGTTTTTTTCCCGGCCAGCTTCTCCTTGGCTCTGATTGCTGAAATTCTCACCGGAGCCAGAGAAGCTTTGACCTCTTTCCAGGATCTCCATACACGGACCCTTCCAGTCGGCATTGGTGGCCTCATCACGGTTTACCGAAAGTTTATCTGAAGCAGACCTGCACAAAATGATGCAAAGGTTTATTCGCACCCAGATTCAGGTGGGGGTCTTGCCAGCCCCCTCTCCCTCCGGAGGGGGGGCTCACTTCCCTTCTTTGCCCTGATATCTCTTTCTCCGATCCAACTCCAGGTATTGGAGTTCTTGGATCAGAGATGTCCCAGAATCAGGGGGGGGCGGTGCCGATAGTACCATGTACGTCAATGCCAGCCATTATCTTGAGCACATCTGATCTGACTGGTTCAGACCTGAGCGGCTCTCTGAGCTGAAGCCTAGCCGTCGGTTCCGAGGGTATTGGCCTTTCTCCATTGGCACCGACACTGTTGGGTCAAGGCCGACCCCTCGGTATCTCGGCTCTGTCGGGCTCAGCTCTGATCCCCACGCCAGATCTGAGGAGAGCAGTCTTTTTGCCAGTTCCTCAGGAGGCTCGTTCTTCCTCGGCATTCAACATGGTGGAGAGGGTTCACTCCAGGAGATCGAGGCCCCTGACCATCTCATCGGATTCCTCCCTGGCTCCCTTGCCTCTGGGTGCATCTTCTGCCATTTTCCCATGCAGGGACAGCCCATGCTCGAGGTGCCCCAGATTGTTTCCCTCCATGAACCACAAGTAGTTTGTGAGCCCTCTCCGGAGAGTCCCACTGAAGAGATCCCTTGCAAGCGAACGTGCAAAAGAAGGCACTTGGACTCCTGTTCAGAGTCCCTCACTGAAGATACCGACTTGGAGGAAGGGAAAGGTTCTCCTAGATTAACCCCCCCCCGATGTCTCCTTTGGAGACATCATGGAAATCTTGCACCAGCGGGGGGGTTGGTCCACCCCCAAACAAGTCTATGTTCCTGGAGACCTTTGACACAGGCCTGTCTACCTTCTGGGTGTCACCTCCATGGATCCCTTGGACCTCATTACTACCAGGGCATGAAAGGAGCTGGACACAATGGAACCAATCCCTAGACACCCTGATAAGATCTTGAGCCCTCCAGTGGACAGACCAAGTTGGAACAAGGGTTCCCCTTTGGACGCCATAGTGGTAGCGGCTGCCACAAAGAAAGAATTGGCCCAGGAAATTTCTACAGTCCATCCCACTGACAGAGAGTCCAGGACGATGGATCATCTGGGAAAGTGGACATATGTTTCAGCCACCTTTTCTATAAGGGCGCTGAATTATTTGGCCCACGTTACTAGACTACAGCAACACCTTGTCAGAGTTCGAGTCACGTCCAGAGTCCATGTCTCTGGAGGATAAACGCACATTCTCCGCAAGAATGGCCACACTCTAACCGGTTACAAATGCATCCATGTGCCTCCTCTCACATGCCACTGAAGGAGCAGCAAGAGCTGCCAGGTCCAGCGTTGCCAAGAGGCGACGCACCTGGCTTAGGCTTTGTCAATTCACAGAACCCTTTAAGGCATCTTTTGCGAATGCCCCTTACGATCGATGGTTCTTCCTTGTTTAAAAAGACAGTTCATGAGACGTTAGTCCAGAGCGAGAAGGACAGGAAGACACTGCCATCAGAATCTGCTTCTCTAACCCCCAATGATCCTTTTCCAGGAATCGAAGGGGAAAGATGTGGCTCCAGAAGTCTCAGTATTCCCGGGACTCACCTTCCCCTAGAGGCAGAGGGGGTCAGGACAGATGCCGGCCCAGCGGGGGGGGGGGTCCGAGAAATTTTGCGTCTCTAGAACCATTCTTGGGCAGGCCCGCGCAACAGCCTGAGGGTTTGCCCCGACTGCTCTGTTCTGGAGGCAGTTAGGGGTCAACTTTCTATGCACCTGATGGAATGGGAGCCCATGTCATCAGACTGTTGGGCGCTGCAAATAATATCTAGAGGTTATACAATCCCCTTTCTAATTCCTGTTCCACAAAAACACCTTCTGGACATTCCACCCTGGAGGCAGCAGCACTAGAAATAAGAAAGCTACTAAGGAAACAAGTCATCCAGCACATCCCCCTAGATCAGTCCGGATCAGGCATCTATTCCAGGTTTTTTTTGGTGCCAAAAAGACTGGGGACCTAAGGCCCATTCTGGGCCTTTCCACGTTAAACCTTTCAGTTGCCAAAGAGAAGTTCCGGATGGACACTCTACAATCCATCCTGCCTTACCTGCAGGAGAACGACTACATGTGCTCCATAGATCTCCAGGACGCATACAATCACATCAAAATCCAGAGATGCTCCAGGAGGTTCCTTGGCTTTCGCCTAGGAGCCAATCACTGTCAATTCCGAGCCCTAACCTTCGGTCTCACCACAGCCCCCAGGGTGTTCACCAAGGTTGTAGCGGCTCACCTGAGGTTTCATGGGATATAGGTCTACCCATACCTGGACGACTGGCTCCTCGCCGCTCCCACCAGGCATCCACTTTGTCAGGCCAGGGGCTATTTTGAAATTGTCAGACTTGGCTGGGCATCACAATCAACATATCCAAGTCTTCTTTAGACCCTGTTCAGGTCTTGGACTATATAGGAACGAGAATCGAAACTTCTCAAACCAAGGTCTTTTTAACTCCAGAGAGAGTCTGGAACTTATTACTTCATGTATGTGATCCTGCAGTCTTATCTTTCTTCCACAAGCCAAGGCGGTTTTGAGAGCCTTGGGTTCCATGGCAGCCAGCATTACTCTTCTTCCCTGTGCTCGTCTTCATATGTGAATTCTGCAGTGGACGTCAGTGGTTCAATGGTCCCTTTTAGATCTGCCGTTGACTCATCCTATTTACATAAGCAATGCATGCAGGAAGTCCCTCCTATGGTGGATACGCTCCCCGAAGCTACTGGAGGGATGTACATTTATTGCAGCCCTTCCTCAAGCCATGGTGACCACGGACGCCTCCCAACTAGGGTGGGGGGGCACTGCTCGGGCAGGACGGCCCAAGGCACGTGGTCCCCAAATGAGACAAAACTGCATATCAATGTTCTAGAGATAAGGGCGGTCTTATTAACATTGCAGGCCCTTCATGCCTTTCTTCCTCTGGGAACGATTGCAGTTCAGACAATATGTCAGTGGTCTGGTGCATCAACAAATGGGGAGGAACCAGGTCTTTACCCCCTTTGTTTTGAGGCCATGAGAGTGTGGGAATTGGTGATCTCCGCCAGCCGTTTTCTGGTAGCAAAGTACATTCTGGGTCGGTCCAATATTCTGCCGGACAAACTGAGCAGGACTATTCTAATGCCTTTCGAGTGGTCTCTGAATCCTTTGGTAATGGAGCGGATCTTCCTCTGGTGGGGTTGGCCTTGCTGCGATCTCTTCAAATCTTCTTCCAACACGAACTGCAGCAAGTACTTCGCTCTGATTCCCCACCCCACAGGGGGAATCCTCCAGGGACACACTGGTCCATGCTTGGTCTCACGGTCTTCTTTATGCTTACCCCCCTTTACCTCTCATGACAAAATTACTACAGAAGGCTCATCGGTTGGGGAGTAGAATCATCCTCATTGCCCCATTCTTGCCTCACCATATTTGGTTTCCCTGTCTTTGGTCTCATCTGGTAGTTCCTCCTTGGATCTCATACCAGATCTCATTTCACACCCTTCGAGGGGCCTTCATCCACACCTGGCCAGTCTGAAGCTCATGGCTTGGCTGCTCCAGCTCATTTGATTGCTAGGACTCCCAGTTTGTCTTCTCCGATTAAGTTTATTCTGGTGGCAGCTCATAAATCGTCCACCAGAAAAATGTACCATAGCAAATGGAAGCATTTTTCTATCTGGGCTTCTCAGAGGGATTTGGACCCTTTTACAGCACCTATTCCAGTGGTCCTTGAGTTTTTGGCATACATTTTCCAGCAGGCTGCCAGCTCTACAGTGAAGGTTCAACTGGCGGCCATTTCTAATTTTCATGTAGGTAAGAACATGGCTTCTTTAGCTTCTTCCAGACTCTGCAAAACCTTTATTAAAGGTACATTTCTTTTACTACCCCCGGTTAAGGATCCAAACCCTCCTTGGGACCATACCCTAGTTTTACAAGCCTTGGTTACTCAGCCTTTTGAGGCTGCTGCTTCTGTGGATTTTAAATTTTTATCCTAGAAGATGGCCTTTTTAGTGGCTATTACCTCTGCTAGGAGAATATCAGAACTCCAAGCATCAGCTGTAAAACCTCCATATATGATCTTTCATAAAGACAGGATTTCCCTTCGTATTAATCCTTCCTTTCTGCCTAAAGAGACCTCGGAAACGAATATCAATCAACTTGCCTATCTTTCCAAATTTTCAGAACAGGGATGAATATAAATTGCAGTTGTTAGACATGCGTACACAACTAAGCTTCTACTTGCACAGGACTAAAGCCCAATGCAAGTCTAACCAGTTGTTTGTGTCCTTTGCTACACCCTTTCTGGGCAAACCGGTTTCTAAGGTGACTATTGCCAGATGGATTTCCCTATCCATACTTCAGGTTTACAAAGATAAAAACATGTCTCTTCCGGGTAGGATAAATGCCCATTCTGCCAGGTCCATGGCTACGCAGCTGCCTTTTGGTCTAGTGTGTCTTTGGACAATATCTGTTTGTGGCTACTTGGTCCTCATCTCATATAGATTGGACATGGTTTCCAGAGGGACAGCATCCTTTGGCGCCACGGTGCTCCGAAATATCCTTCCATGAGGGCCACCCATGGTTTTTTGTTTGGTAGCTGGGGACTCTGTCCCACAGGTGGTTGATCAAATGAAGTTAACTACTTCAGATAAAGAAGTTATGTACTCACCCTAATGTTCCATCTGAGTAGCTAGACTTCATTTGTCATCAACCATCCCTTCCCCCTGACTTCTCTTGGCGCTTTCTGCCTTGGCAAACAGGAGAGAGTGCCCTTGAGGCTCTCCTGTTTTTCCATGATGTTCGTGTTACCCTGCTCAGTCATCACACGGGTTATCCTGTCATCAGGTGGTCCCGCAGTCGGCTGGAATTCCAAAGTCTTGGTCCGGCGTCGGTTGCTGTCGCTTCTTCCCTGACGTCAGTGTGCCAGGGGTATATATAATGCATCCGACGCCATCTTCTTCATTCTTTCTTGCCGCGCGGTGCCTGAAGCAGAAGCAGTTTGCAAGTGCCGGTCGGCCGACTCCTGAGATTTTCTAAGTCGAATTTCAGACCGAAGTCTTCAATAAAGCTAAGTACCCCATTGGGGAAACTTTTCTTGCCTCAGACCGATGTCAGAAAAAGTTAACAATTGTATTTCTTGTAGGAAGCAAATGCCTCATAAGGATTTTCATTCTTACTGCATACCTTGCCTAGGCCCAGACCACGACATCACTAGTTGTCGTTTTTGTGCTAGGTTTAATAAGCGTACTATAAAAAGACGCTTTGATTTCGCACAACACTACTTCGGTAGAAAATTTAACTACACTATGCCGTCGGAGCAACCGACTACCGGAGTGCACAAAAAACGCAAGGATAAGGACAGGCAGCCTAGACCCAAGCCAGACTCCGAGGCCTCGGCTGGTCCGGTCTCCGGTTCACCGGTCTTCAGTGAGGCTCCGACGCAGCCTCTGACTACCGCAGATCTGGAACCCGAGACCGCTTCAGAACTTTTGGTGGAAAGTACCAGGCCGACGCAGCCATTTTGTTTAGCCCCTACCGATGACACTGCTGAAAAAGATGTCTGTGCTGCAGAAACACCTTCGGTTTCTGAAGAGGTCTTCAGACCGACGACGCTCACCATTAAAACGTATCCTAAGACGAAGACTCCTATTAAACCTAAAGAGACTGCACTTCAGTCCCCTGTTCAAGGCCCCATGCCTAAGAAACAGATGCTCAAAATGGCTGAAGATTTGATCTCTTTAATCAGGGGTTCCCAACCCCCTCCTGACAAAAGGCCTAGACAAGAGGAAGATTATGCATCCTCTGAACAAGTGTCTATTTCCTCAGGCTCCTCCGAGGACCAAGATTACTCCTTCTCCCCTTATGAAGATTCTGATGCTTAGGATTCCATTCCCTCAGCTTCTCCCCCTGAAGACTACTCCTTTGTGGAAACTTTACACACTATGAGGGAACATTTTCACTGGGAAGGTCAGGACTACTCTGACTCAAAGAAAAGGCTCAGAGTTTTCTTTTACTCCCCCAGCACATACCACTTGCCATCCCCCCAGTTTTAGACATTGTGGATGATGTTTACTTAGAATCCAGTTTGAACCCAGACTCTCTGCCTCCTGCTCAGGCCAAACCTGACAGATACTATAGAGTGCCTGATTCCCACAAATTCCTTTACAAAAGTCCTGTTGCTGATCCAGAGACCATCTCCCAGGGTCCCAAAGGGGCTAAGGCTTCTATGGCTAAAAATCCTGTACCCTCTGAAAGGGACTCCAGAGCACTAGACAGGTGGGGGAAAAAGGTTTACACCTCAGCCACTCTAGCTATGAGGGCACTAAATTGCCAGTTTCACATGCTAAAATATCAGCAATTTCTAATGTCTCGGTTAAAACAAAAAATGAGCACACTCCCTCAACAGTCTGAATTGAAAGAAATGCAGGATCTGTTGCATGCAACTGAACAGGTGGGCAAACATACTTTACAATGTGGGTTTGATTCTTTGAGGCTTCCTGCAGAGCACATGTCACTGGGTCTGTTATACGTAGGCATGCTTGGTTAAAGGAACAAACTCTGCCTGATCATGTTAAAGCAAAGCTTATAGATGCTCCCTTACAGCAGGATGTTCTTTTTGGAGTTAAAGCAGAAGTCGTCTTAAAGAAAATGGAGGATAAGGCAAAATCTATGCAGACAGTCAAAGATTTCCTACAGGTACAGCCCCCTCGCTTCAGCAGAAATTGGCCAACAAAAAATTGGTCCTTTCCAGCTACTGACAGGCCACAGAGGGGTAAATACAGACGTCCAAGAGGCAGAGGACAACCACAAGCCCAGTACAAACCTCGACAATGGGGCACTGCAGCACAGAAGGGAGGAGAAGACAGGTCCCAAACTACCAGAAGGCAAACTCAATGACTTGCACCTCATCTGGCCAAGCCAACACTCTCTTGGCAGCCCCCTTGGGAGGAAAACTCGCACTTTTTTCAGACAACTGTCACATTGTCACAAAGGACAAATGGGTCCTAGACATAATTTCACGAGGATACAGATTCCATTTTCACACCTTGCCAATGAAAAGAGGAATGCCAAACCTGCCACAAAATCAATGGGCAGAGGCACAAAGACAAATTACAGCTCTCATGGACATGAGAGCCATTCAACTGGTACCTACTTGAGAGCAAGGCCAAGGATTTTACTCAAGACTCTTTCTAGTTCCCAGAAAGGACAATGCCTGGAGACCAATTCTGGACCTTTCAATTCTAAACACCTTCTTACAAGTACCCAAATTCAAGATGCTAACACTACAGCAGCTTCTTCCCATGTTGGGCAAGAAAGCATGGCTAGTAACGGACCTCAAGGAGGCATACCTGCATGTCCCTATCGGACAAAGTTGCAGAAGATACCTCCGTTTCATTGCACGTTCAACCCATTACCAATTCTCTGCACTGCCCTTTGGCTTATCTACTGCACCCAGGGTCTTCACAAAATGCCTGGCACCAGTAATTGCATACTGCAGACAAAGAGGAATTCAAATATACCCATACCTGGATGACTGCCTTATCCAAGCAGAAAGGAGGGACATCCTCTTACAACATCTGGCTTTTGTAAAACATCTTCTAAGTTGCCTGGGGTACACAGTAAACGAAAAGAAATCAAAACTAGTACCCTCACAAAATATGACATTCCTGGGTGCCAGCTTGAATACAATGGCCCAGGAGGCTTATCTGACGCCAGACAAACAACTACAACTGACTCAATATTTCAAAACAATGGCAACAAAGACCCAACTACCTGCAAGAAATATTCTGCAGGCCTTGGGCTTCATAGCATGTTGCATACTACTACCATTTGCAAAGCTGCATATGAGGAAATTACAGTGGTACCTAAGAAGCGTATGGTCTCAACACAGCCACAGCTTTGACACAATGATATCTCTCATTCCCTGCCTACAACAGGAGTTTCTATGGTGGTCACTGGCATGTCACCTCAACAAGGGTCAGCCTTTCACCTTGCCCCCAGCCAGGCAAACTATGACAACAGATGCATCGGACTACGCCTGGGGGGGGGGGGGCACACATGGCAGGACAGTGCGTTCAAGGCGTATGGTCTGCAGATCAAAGGAATCTGCACATCAATCAAAAAGAGATGCTAGCTGTACAGAATGCTCTGACAGCCTTCAAGAATCTATTACATCCAGGACAACTTACAATAAGGATGGACAAACACCACAGTAATGTGGTACATAAACAAGGGGGTACACACTCCTACCCTCTAGGCAGGCAAGCAATGACCTTGTGGAACACAGCTCTGGCTTACCAAGTTCACTTACAAGCTCAATTCCTGCCAGGACAAAAGAACACATTGGCAGACGACCTCAACAGAAACATCATGGATCCCCACGAGTGGAAACTGGATCCACAAGTATTTGCAATAACAACTCAAAAATGGGGCCTTTGTCATACATAGACCTGTTTGCTAGTCCTCAAAACTATCAACTAACAAAATTTTGTACAAGGACACTTCACCATCAAGCTTTGAAAGTGGACGCACTCTCATTCAGCTGGAAAAACCTGACAGTATATGCCTTCCCTCCATTGCCTCTCCTCACAAAGGTACTTCTGAAAGTCAGAAAGGAGAGACCACGACTGATACTCAGACTGGCCACGCCAGCACTGGTACTCACTATTGAGGAATATGGCCCAGGGCCCACCTTGGATTTTACCACAAACTGCCCATTTGCTCACACAGCAAAACAATCAGATTCTTCACAGCCAGCTAAAAACATTAAATCTGGCTGCATGTAAAATCACCTAAACATCCAGCCCAGCTCCTCTTTCCCAAGCAGTTATGGATGTTATTCTGTAAGCTAGGAGGACCAGCACCAGGAAGGCCTATACGGATAAATGGAAAAGGTTTTGTGCTTGGAACCAAACTAAAGGCCAAAACACACTTCAGCCTCACCTGCCTCAGATTCTACAGTATTTAACTGAGATGTTGCACAAAGGACTTTCTTTTTCTTCCATTAAAATCCATGCATCAGCTATTTCAGCCCACTACAACACAGAACCACCCTTATTTTTGCATCCACTTCTAAGGCAGTTCCTCAGAGGGGCAAAAAACATTAGGCCCCCCAGGAGAGCACCTACACGAACATGGGACCTCAATTTTGTTCTGGAAAAACTTGCGCTACCTCCATTTGAACCAGCTTTCTCTGCAGATCTACAGTTCCTATCAATGGAAGACTGCCCTGCTGCTAGCAATAACTTCAGCTAGAAGAGTCTCAGAGCTGCAGGCACTAATGGCAGTGGAACCTTTCCTCATTTTCCATCAAGACAGAGTTTCTCTACGAACGAATCCTTCCTTCATGCCTAAGGTGGTTTCCAGTGTGTCTTTAAATGAAACCATTCACTTACCCACCTTCTTCCCAAACCTACAGAACAAAGTAGAAAGACTCCTGCATTCCTTGGACATTCACAGGCAACTTCGCTACTACTTGGATAAAACTAAGGCTTTCAGAAAATATGACCAGCTCTTTGTATCCTATGCTACAGCTTCACAAGGGAAGGCTATATCAGAACAAACCATTTTCAAATGGATAGGACATTGCATTCGTTTTTGCTACACCCATTATGGAAAACCAGTTCCTGCTACCATTAGGCCCCACTCTACCAGGGCAACAGCTACATCTACAGCCTTCCTCAGGGGGGTACCAACCAAGGAGATTTTGGAAGCTGCAACTTGGAGTTCAGTACACACTTTTACCAAACACTATCACTTACCACTTTACTCTAAGACTAGGGCTGGCTTCGCCACTGCAGTTCTGCAGGGCCTTCTAGCCTCCTCTAACTCCTCCACCCATCCATAGCTTTGGGATTCTACCCAAGTGTGACAACTGCAGCAGGGTAACACGATGAACATAGTACAGTTTTGTATCTACCATAAATGTAGATGTTAGAGTGTACACCCTGCTGCAGTACAGGTTACCCTCCCTCCATCCCCTCTGATCTAACTGGCTAAATCTATACAATACCTTCCTGATGTATTTGCTTACAGCTGGAGGGATTTTGTGTTTGTGCAAAAAATTACTTAATTTGGTACTAATTACTGACCACCTTTTTGGGGGCACCTGACATCTGGGGCAAGAAAAACTGAAGAAGATGGAGTTGGATGCATTATATATACCCCTGGCACACTGACGTCAGGGAAGAAGCGACAGCAACCGACGCCGGACCAAGACTTTGGAATTCCAGCCGACTGCGGGGACCACCTGACGACAGGATAACCCAAGTGTGATGACTGCAGCAGGGTGTACACTCGAACATCTACATTTATGGTAGGTACAAAACTGTACTTTTGTGAAGGTTTTTAGGGTCGGGTTCATGTTAAGGGTATAGCAAACTCTATCTGAGGGAAGGAAGGAGAAGGAGGGGGTGTTATGCTTTGAGCTTGGATCAGATGCTGGTGAAACTGACGTCTCTGATCTGATCCAGAATCAACATCCCATAGGTTAATGACAAATGAAGTCTAACTACTCAGATGGAATGTTATGGTGAGTACATAATTTCTGTTTAGTATCCCTTGAAGGAATTTTTGCAGTCTTTTCAGAGACAAATGTCTCCCAGAGACAGGTGCTCCTGTGGAATAAATGTCCAATTCACAAGAAGCAGAGCTCCTCATTGACCCTATTCAAGTACAACCTGGACAAATGGATGGGAGACTGCAAATTCACCTCGGAGGTGGCACCCATGTCCCTCATAGACAGGGGAGTCTATGTTGACTATAGCTAGCTCTGCACAATGTTCACTTAAGGACAGATGGGGCAACTTGGGATTACAATGGCTAGGGTTGTAAGGATTCTAGGACCGCTAGCCTAGTAACCTCTTATGAACCTATTTTTTCATAAACCTTTGTCTGTACTGTGGTGCTTTGATCATAATTTTCGAAGTGTCATGCTAATTGAAGTATTAAAAATGCATAATTCGTATATTTGTTTCTACTGCATGTATTCAGTATGTAGTTGTGAATCCTGAACCAAACCCATAAGCACCAGATTCAGTAAGGGAGTAGTTAGTAGAATTACTAAGTACTCAAATTTCTTTTATGATTAGTATATTACAGATGTTAGTATCCAAGTGCCCGTTTTTAAACAGCTGACCCTTGTGTACTGTGGCCAAAGCACTTAAGGAATTTTGTCTTCTCTGAGCTAATGCAACTTCAGAGATGCAATGTTACAGATAAAGTTGGTAAGAAGGGCAAAGCACCCATGTGGAGTTGCTTGGAAGTGCTGTCCTTTCTCTTTACAAAACTGGTCTTAAATTTAACATGTTTGGTAAAATGCAGTTCATTAAGTCATGTTCCACAAATGATTCCTGAAAATTTTATTAAAAACAGCAGCAATGCAATGCACTTCAGAAAGCAAAGGTGCAGTGATATAGTCTGAACTAATAAGAGGAATCGTTCAGATTTGTGATGTAGAACCTAACACAATAGAAGTGTGGGTACTGATAATCTAATCTAGTCACTGCTCCATGCAGTTTCTTGATAATATATTGCTTGTCTTGTAGAGATCCAAGGCAAGAACAAAAACGTCTTGTAGAGATCCAAAGCGAGAGTAAAAACGAAGTGTCTATCCTGTCCAACCCCACCCCCACTCACTCCCCAGCCGTAACCAAGCTAAAACACTTCTCAAAAACTGACTACAGCCTTCTAAGGAAGGGTATCAGTAGCTTTACACCACCGCCCCCCTCAGAGAATGCAGACAAATATGCTGAACAGTATACCAGTGCAGTATACAAGCACCTGTACAACTGCAGGGACTCAGCCATACCCAACAGAACTAAAACCTGCTCTTCAAGGAAACACAAACCTATATGATGGACATCCTCTATCAACAGGCTTTACAACAAAAGGAAGAAACTGTTGTCCAAGGGTGAAAATGCACAAATTCTCAATTGGAAAAACTCCCTCTTTAGCCCCAACAAGCAAATTAGATCACTAGTGAAAACCTCCAAAGCCAATTATGAATCTAAACTAGCCTCCAAAACAAAGGCTAACCACAAAGCCTTTTTCAGTTGCGTCAGAAACCTCCATGGCAAAACCCAGGTTGGATCCAAATTGGTTCTTGATTGTGCCACTTACACTGATCCTGTTGACTTAGCCAACCTGCTAGCAGATAGGTTCAATATAAAGTTCACCCCCTGTCCCCTGCAAAGGCCCATTCGACATCCCCGTACTTGCCCTGCACCTCACATCTCTGTAGATTGTGTCAAAGGCCCTGTCCAAGGCAAAGAACACAGCTTCCATGGGACCTGATAGTATCCCAGGCTGTATTCTACAACATCTTTATCAAGAACTAGCCTTGCCATTGAGCACCCTATTCAACCATAGCATAAGTACAGGCTTCATTCCAGCAGAGTGGAGAAAGTACAGTTGTGTCCACTTACCATAAATGTAGATGTTCGAGTGTATTCACTGTTGCAGTCATCACACTTGGGTTATCTACCTGCAGCTAGCCCTCAGTCGGCCTGAATACCAGAGTCTTGGGATTTCTGCATCGGATGCTGTCGCCTCTTCCATGACTTCAGGTCGTCAGGGGTATAAAACATGCAGCCGACAGCATTATATCAGTTTTTCTTGCCCCAGAAGTCAGGAGCCCCCAAATTAGGAAGCAATTACATGGCGTGGAACACCTCCAGTAAAAAGTAAATACTACTGCCATAAGATATGGCCAAAAAAAGAGGATAGGTAAAAAGTATAGAAAGGTCAGGGGGGCTGGAGGGGAGGGTAACCAGGACTGCAACAGTGAATACACTCTAACATCTACATTTATGGTAAGTGTACACAACTGTACTATGTTCTTTGTGTTTCACTGTTGCAGTCATCACACTTGGGTTGATTCCCAAAGCTGAGGAAGGATGGAGGCAGTCAAGAAGTATTAAGGCTGGCTAGTAGGCCTTGTAAGACTGCTGTGGCAAATCCAGCTCTGCATTTAGAAAAGATAGGTAAGTGGTAATACTTGGTGAAGGTGTGTACGGAACTCCAGGTTGCAGCTTCCAGAATGTCCCTGGTAGGGACTCCCCTGAGAAATGCTGTAGAGGTTGAGGTAGTCCTAGTGGAATGAGTTCTGATCCCCTGTGGGGTAGGTTTTCCATGGTGTTTGCAGCAGAAATGGATGCAGTGTGCTATCCATTTGGAAATGGTTTGCTTTGAAATGGCCTTGCCCTCTGCCCCTGTAGCAAAGCTGACTAGCAGCTGATCAGATTTTCTGAAAGGTTAAGTCCTGTCAGGGTAGAACCTGAGCTGTCTGTGCACATCCAGGCAGTGCAGGATCCTTTCCCCTTTATTTTGAAGGTTAGGAAAAAAGGTTGGTAAATGTATGGATTGATTTAAAGCCACACTGGAGACCACCTTGGGCATAAATGATGGGTTAGTCCTGAGGGAAACCCTGTCTGCATGGAAGATAATGAAAGGTTCCATGGCCATAAGGGCCTGTAACTCAGACACTTTTCTTGCTGAAGTGATGGCTAGAAGTAATGCTGTTTTCCAAAAGAGAAATTTTAACTCTGCTGTAGCAGCAGGCTCAACAGGGGGGGGGGGGGGGGCGTGTGAGCTTCTCTAGTACAAAGTTAAGGTCCCAGGCAGGAGTGGGAGCTCTCCTTGGGGGTCTTAAATTGTTAGCTCCTCTCAGGAACTGTTTGATCAGAGGGTGAGAGAAAAGGGGTGTCTCAGTATTGTAATGAACTGAGATGGCAGAGGCATGAATCTTAATTGAGGAGAAGGATAGGCCTTAGTGGAGCAGCTCTGCTAGATAATCTAGGAGTTGATGTAAGGAGGGCATGACTGTGTCCTTTCCTTGAGACTGGCTCTAAGAACAGTATCTTTTCCACTTTTCTGAATAGGATTTCCTAGTACTAGGCCTCCTGTCCTCAAGGATGACATCCAGCACCTGTTTGCTGGTGATGTATTCAGGGAATAAGCCAGGCTGCCAGGTTCAGCGTCTGCAGCTGAGGATGCAAAATCTGTCCCTCCTGCTGGGACAGCAGTGAAGGGGGTCTGATGTAGGTGTAAGGGTGGCATTGCTGTCAGACTGTGTAGGAGTGGGTACCAGTGCTGGCATGGCCAGTCTGATGCAATAAGGATTGTCCTTGGCCTGTCCTGTTTGATCTTGAGTAGTACTTTTGAGAGGAGGGGCAGAGGGGGAAAGGCATAGACTGAGAGGTTCTCCCATGTAAAGGATAGGGCATCCACTTTTCATGCTTGGCTGTTGGGAGTTCTGGTGCAAAATTTGCTCAATTGATGGTTTTGGGGGGGGAAGCAAAGAGGTCCACCTCTGGTGTCCCCCACCTATGGACTAGAAGTTTGAATGAGTTGGGTTCCAGTTTCCACTTGTGTGGGTTCATAAGATTTTTGCTTAAGTTATCTGCCAGTGAATTTTGTTTGCCTGGCAGGAATTGAGCTTGTAGGTGCACTTGATTGCTCAAGGTTGTGTTCCACAGAGCCATGGCTAACCTGCAGAGGGGGTAGGAATGAGTTCCCCCCTGCTTGTTTATGTACCACATAACTGAGGTGTTCTCTCTTTATCAAGAGTTGTCCTGGAAGGATAAGGTATTTGAAGGCTGTCAGTGCATTCTGTACAGCTAACATTTCTTTTTGATTGACATGAAGGTGAATTTGTCCTGGGCTCCATTTGCCTTGAATGCATTTGCCTGCCATGTGAGCCCCCCATGCATAGTCTGATGCATCTGTTGTCAGGGTTTGGGTGGTGGGGTTGAGTGAAAGGGAGTCCCTTGTCATGGTTGCAAGCCTCTGCCCACCAAAGGAACTTTGTCCTTAGGCAAGGAATGATGGGAATCACTGTCTCCAGGTCCTGAGAATGTTGACACCAGAGACTTTTTAAGTACCATTGAAGTTTCCTCATATGCAGTCTTGCATATGGAATTAGGAGAATGCATGAGGCCATGAACCCTAGGGCTTGCAGTATTTTTCTTGCAGATAGCTGAGTTTGGGTGGCCAGTAGTTTGAAGTAATTTGTCAAATAAACCTGCTTTTCTGGAGTGAGGAATGCCATCTGAGGGGTCTACTTCACTTACCCGAAATCCCAAAACACCGACATTCGAAATACTGAGCCTGAAATGCCGACTTCCCCACAAGGCCGACTGTTCAGAACACCGACACCCATAAGACCGACTTTTTAGGAAAACAGCATGTGGGGTATACATAATGAACGTAGTTCTGCACCGTTAAGCAACCCAATTTATGTTTGCTAAGAACCAGTAAGCTATTGTATGTAAACCAACAGCCAATACCATGCAGTACAACATTAAACAGCAACATATCTAAAACAGTAAAGTCAGGCTCTGTTGAACACTGACAGTACGTAATCAATCACATAACTCTGTTTAATTAGTAGCATAAATGGGTCCTCGTACCTTTAATACATTGTACTACGTACCTAAGTAAACATGGTTGAACACATTGAAGACGCTCCTGGTATTATCGGTAATGTGTACCAAACAGTTAAATCCCAGAAGGATAAAGTACTGCTTGTGATCATCGGATTTTTATATCACCTGGAAAGGTGTCATAATGTAAGGAGGTACTGGGGATGTAAATACAAGTCAACCCAAAAGTGCAGAGGAAGAGCTATTACTACTCTTGTACCGGACGGTGAAAAGCTGGAGAGGACAGTAGCACATCAACACTCTGGAGATCCAGGGGAGGTAGAAAGATATGTTGTGTGCAGTGATTTGAAAGTCAGAGCAAGTTACAGCAGAGACGCACCATGCCTACTAGTAGAGGATGCGTTTGCTACCACCACTTTGGATAGCATACATAGCATCCCACATAGAAAAGCATTACTGCAACAGGTAGGATGTGTCTGCTGGAAAAAAGCCATAACATACCGACAGTGCAGAAACCTTGCATAATATAGATTTCTCTACCTTCCCAGTAAAGAGTGGCACATTTGTAAGTAAGAAAATGTGTGATACTACAACTGACACTATCGTACAGGTGTTCACTACAGTTAACCTGTATGACCTAAGTCATGCTACTATGTGGTTAATGGATGGAACTTTCTTTGCAAAAGGGGTAACAATAAGACAAGTTTATAGTGTGCATGGGTTAGTGAAATACGGAAGTTATAGCAAGGCTGTGCCGCTATTATTCCCTAATGTCTAAGAAGTCCCTCAAGTCCTATAACTTTCTGTGGCACTGTATTTTCCATCTAATGTTTGAGCATGGGTTTGAGGTCATTGTATGTATTATCTTGTGTGATTTTGAGGTGGCTTCAGTTAAAAGTGTATGACTGAATGTTCCAGGTGCACAATCGAAGGGCTGCTTGTTCCACTTTGGCCAAAACCTGTGGCGAAAGGTACAAGCATTGGATTTAGCATCACTTTATAAAAGTAGCTCCTCATTCCAATTTGCTGTGAAGTCTCTGGCTGCATTAGCATTTGTGAAGGAATGTGAGGTACAGCACACATTCCAGAGCATTAGGGACACCTTCTCTGTTGAAGGTAGAGAACTGTTAAAGTACTTCGCTAATTGGTATGTGTATGGCCGATTGCATAAATTCAATACGTGTACCTCATCTAGTGTACATTTTCCACCACTATTTCCTATTTCATTTTGGAACGTATACGAACTAAATGAGTTATTCCTACCGCACACCCAAAATCCTGTTGAGGCATGGCACAGAAGACTAAAATGTCTCCTGGGTGGCAGAGGTATAGATCTAAGTGTGTTAATGGCAGCATTGGTATGGGAACAGGACCATGTGGAAGTGGATCAGGATGGCTACAGGATTTCCACCATACCCAAAGGAAAGGAAACTGATTTTGTGCCACCAGCAGTTTGAGACTGTACTATCCAATAAGAAGACATACTCATTACCCCAGTTCGTGACAGCCATAGCTAAGTTACTGAAAATGTAAAAGAATGGATATTCCACTCATAGGATGTTACCGTGCAGGTGAGATCATACGTGTCACTGCCATTACGTGTTATGGATGGGACTTCAAAATATGTACTCACACGTCACAGGAATCTGCATATGGGACACACATTTAGCAATCAGAAGATGGCGTAGTATGACAGCTGTTGGTTTGGTAAATGTATTATTTATAGATTGTGAGGCGATACACTCTGTGTTTTATATGTACTGTGTTATATAGACAGCAATCTGGAAAGTAGCAGTTGGTAAATGCATGGGTAGTTGCTGTCTGGTATTTGTCAACACCTCCACATTACCTTATGTAGGTTCTACAGTACTGTGCCAACAGTTAGGGTTTGAAGGTATGACAGTTTAACTTTCTGGTCTCTATTTGGTTTGGCCCTGCCACTTGTGCTTTTGCTAACAGGACGTTGTATTGCTGATAGTGTGGTACTCGGTGTTTTGCACTTCAGGATTGTGATTGTTGGGGTAGTCGGGATTGTGCTTGTCAGTGTAGTGGAAGTCGGGCTTGTCATTGTCGATGTTGTGGGAGTCGGCATTGTAATTGTCGGTGTTCTGAAAGTCGGTCTTATGGGTGTCGATGTTCTGAACAGTCGACTTTGTGGGGAGCTGGCGTTTCAGGCTCGGTATTTTGAATGTTGGTGTTTTGGGATTTCGAGTAAGTGAAATAGACCCCATCTGGGAATTTGTCTTCAAGCTTGCTCCCAGGAATACAATCTTTTGGCTGGGTACCAGCTGTGATTTCTTTTCGTTGATGGTATACCCCAGAGAAGTTAGGAGTCTCTTTACAAACGTCAGGTGCCGAAGCAGCAATTCCTGACTGTCCGCCTGAATCAGGCAATCGTCCAAGTTATGGGTAAATTTGAATATTTCTCTGCCTGCAGTATGCAATGGCTGGAGCCAGGTACTTTGCGAATACCCTGGGCGCAGTAGATAAGCCAAACGGAAGTGCAGAGAACTGAGTGCATAGAGCCTGCCCTGAAACGTAGGTATTTCCTGCAAGATTCCTTTATGGGGATGTGCAGATAAGCTTCTTTTAAGTCTAGGGTGACCAGTCAGGAGTCCTTGGCTAGCATAGGAAGCAGCTGCTGTAGTGTAAGCATTTTGAATTTTGGTACTTAATACCTTTAGGTCCCGGGGAAATGGTCTCTGGATCCGCAGTGGGGTTTTTAAAAAGAAATTTGTGAGAGTCAGGTACTCTGTAGTACCTGTCAGGCTTTCTAGGAGCTGGTGGTAAAGTATTGGGTAAGACTGGATTCCATGAAGACATCATCTACAATATCCAGGACAGGGGGTATAGTTAGAGGCCTGTGCTAAGGCAAGTCTAAAAATTCCCTGAGTGTCTTTTTGGACTGTGGGTAGTACTGGCATTCCCAGCAGGAATGCTCTCTTAGGGTATGCAAGGTTTCACTGAAAGAAAAGTCCTCGGGGGGGGGGGGGCAGAGGGAATGGAATCCTCTGCATCTGAATCCTCATAGGTAGATAAGGGTATGTCCTGGTAAACAGAGGGGTCAGAGTCATCGGACTCATGGTCTGTAGAATCAGAAAGAAAATCAATTATTTGTCTTTTAGAGGGGGAAGACTGGCTTTCCTTAATTAAAGTAATAAGGTCTTCAGCCATTCTAAGCATTTGTTTCTGTGGCATGGGAGCTTGAGAATGCGCTTTGGTCATTTGTTTCCTAGGTGCAGTATGAACTCTGGGCCTGAGAAATTTGGTAGTTTTAGTCAGAAATGAAGTAGTCTGTTTAATACGAACATCGGAAGGTCTGAAGACACCTTCAGAAGCTGGTGCCTGCACAGCAGCTCCGGACTCATCCAAGGTAGAGACATCCGCAGGTTCCAAAGTCGAAGAAGCATCTCGCGGCATACCGGACACCAAATGGGTCACAGTAGAGGCCTGCAAATCTGTAGAAGCAGGTATCGGGCTGTGAAAGCGCCTCACTGAGTACCGGCAGACTGGCGACTAGCTTAACGGAAGCATTGTCGGCAGTTTTGGACCTATGCTGTCTGTCTCTGTCTTTACCCTTACTTTTTTGGAAGATGGGTATTTGGATGGCTTATCAAAACCATTTTGGAATACGGGGAATCTGAGCGAAAGAATTTAACGACAAAGCCCTATGACAAATAGTTCAGGAGTTAAGGCACAAAACTGACAGCAAGGAACGTCGTGGTCTGGGCCTAAACAGGTGATGCAGTAAGAATGAAAATCTCTGTGAGGTATTTGCTTTCCACAGGCAAGAGAATTGTTAACTTTTTTTCGACATTGGTTGGAGCAAGAAAAAAGGATCCCCAACGGGGTACTTAGCTTTAGAAGACTTCAGGCTTGAAACTCGAAAAACGAAAATTTCAGGTAGAGGCTGACCGGCACTTGCGAACTGCTTCTGCTTCGGGCTTCCACAAGGCAAGAAAAGCTGATGTAATGGCATCGGCTGCATGTTTTATATGCCTGACTACCTGATGTCATGGAAGAGGTGACAGCATTCGATGCAGAAATCCCAAGACTCTGGTATTCAGGCCGACTGAGGGCTACCTGCAGGCAGATAACCCAAGTGTGATGACTGCAAATGTGAAACACGAATAACATCTGCTATTGTCATCCCTTTGCACAAAGGTGGTGGCACTACTGACCCTGTTAACTATCGCGCCATTAGCTTGACAAGTCTGATCTGTAAAGCCATGGAGCGTATTACTATGGACCTCATAAACAAGGACATAGGCAATCTCCAAGCACTTGACCCCACCCAGTTCGGATTCGTCAAGGGCAGATCTTGCCTGTTGAACCTGGTTGACATTTTTGAGACCGACACCAAGGCACTGTATGAGGGACAGTCAGTACACACAGCTTACCATGACTTGGCCAAAGTCTTTGACACAATCCCCTACTCTGGCATCATTGAAAAGCTAACAGGACTTGGTGTAAATCCCGATCTCATCAGGTGGGTGGCCAACTGGCTCACTGATAGGACCCTGGGAAAAACTGAAGTTGATTAATTTCTGTAGTGAATGTTGCAGTCATTACACTTGGGTTATCCTGCTGGCAGGCTACCCGCAGTCGGCCTGAATTCCAAAGTCCTGGTCCGGCGTCGGTTGCTGTCACCTCTTCCCTGATGTCAGTGCGCCAGGGGTATATAAGATGCAGCCGATGCCATTTTCTCCAGTCTTTCTTGCCGCGCGGTGCCCGAAGCAAAAGTAGTTCGCAAGTGCCGGTCGGCCAACTCCTGAGATTTTCGAAATTGAATTTCAAATCCGAAGTCTTCAATAAAGCTAAGTACCCCATTGGGGAAACTTCTTTCCTGCTCCAGACCGATGTCAGAAAAAGTTAACAATTGTATTTTTTGTGGGAAGCAAATACCTCATAAGGATTTTCATTCTTACTGTATTCCTTGCCTAGGCCCTGACCACGACATTGCTAGTTGTCTGTTTTGTGCTAGATTTAACCAACGCACTATTAAGCATCGGTACGATTTTGCATTTCATTACTTTGGCCGAAGGTTTAACTATATAATGCCATCGGAACTGCCGACAACCGGAGTTCATAAAAAGCGCAAGGAAAAAGAAAAGGATAGGCATCTGAGGTCCAAAACAGACAACGAAGCCTCTTCTAGGCCTATCGCCGGTTCTCAGTGAGGCGCTTTCACAGCCCCTGACACCTGCTACCTCAAAGCCACAGGTCACCTCCGACTCCCATGTGGAGACAACGAGGCCTCTGGATACTCAAGGTATTGGGCCTTCGGAAACTATTCCCTCAGATGGGTCCAGAGCCGCTGAGCAAGCATCAGCTTCTGAGGGTGTTTTCAGACCTACACAGCTTTATATCAAGCCAACTTCAGCATCCAAGACAAAGACTAAAACAGCTTTAAAGACAAGGAAACAAGTACAGCACTCTCCAGGACAGACTTCCATGCCTAAGAAACAGATGCTCAAAATGGCTGAAGACCTAATTACTTTGATCAGGGGTTCCCATCCCCCTCCTGATAAGAGGCCTAGGCAAGACACTGAATATGGTTCCTCTGATCAGGTTTCCATTTCCTCTGACTCCTCTTCAGAACAGGGATACTCTAGTCCTCCTTATGAGGATTCTGATGCTGAAGAATCTATTCCTTCAGCTTCCCCTCCTGAGGATTATTCCTTTGGGGAAACCCTGCATACCATGAGGGAGCATTTCCACTGGGAGAGCCAAGATTACTCAGAATCTAAGAAAAGGCTCAGAGACTTTCTTCTACTACCTCAGCACAGACCTCTTGCTATTCCACCTGTTCTAGACATTGTAGATGATGTATTTTCAGAGTCCGGACTGTCTCCAGACTCTCTACCTCCTGCACCTGTTAAGCCAGACAGATACTACAGGGTTCCAGATTCTCATAAATTTCTATATAAAAACCCTGCTGCTGACCCAGAAACTATATCTCAGGCTCCCAAAGGGGTCAAGGCCTCTACTGCAAAAAACCCTGTTCCTCAGATAGGGACTCAAGGGCACTGGACAGATGGGGAAAAAGTTTACACTTCTGCTACCTTGGCTGTAAGGGCTTTAAATTGTCAGTTTCATATGCTTAAATATTAGCAATACTTAATGTCATTACTAAAACAGAAAATGTTGACAAATTCTGAAGGTTCTGAGAACAAGGAAATGCAGGACTTATTGCATGCAGCTGAACAAGTGGGAAAGCATACTTTGCAATGTGGTTTTGATTCACTGGAGGCCTCTTGCAGGGCCGCTGTTACAGGTTCTGTCATTAGAAGGCATGCTTGGTTAAAGGAACAGAATCTGCCTGATCATGTTAAAGCAAAATTATTGGATGCTCCATTACAGCATGATACTTTGTTTGGTGTTAAAGTAGAAGAGGTGTTGAAAAAAATGGAGGATAAAGTTAAATTTATGCAGACAGTAAAGGATTTCTTACAGGTACAGCCACACAGATTTAGCAGGATCTGGCCTTCTAAGAATTGGTCCTTTCCAGTGTCAGACAGGCCACAAAGAGGCAGATTCAGACGCCCTAGAGGCAGACAACAGTCCCAGGGCTCATACAGGCCCAAACAATGGGGTGCTTCTACCTCCAAAAGCGGAGAAGACAAATCACAGCCATATAGGAAACAGTCCCAATGACTTCAGCACTTATCTTTTGGCAGCACCCTTAGGGGGGAAAGCTATCACTTTTTTCACAAAGTTGGCACATGATCACCCAGGACAAATGGGTCTTAAATATAGTCTCTCAGGGCTACAGGTTCCACTTTCACACCCATCCAAAGACAAAAGGTATGCCAGACCTGCCACACAATCAATGGGCAGAGGCACAAAAACAAGTTTCATCTCTCATGAACATGAGGACTATTCAGCCAGTGCCACAACAAGAGCAGGGACAAGGATTTTACTCAAGACTTTTCTTAGTACCACGAAAGGACAAAGCCTGGAGACCAATTCTGGACCTGTCTATTCTAAATACTTTTCTGGACGTTCCAAAATTCAAAATGTTGACTCTGCAGCAGCTTCTGTCCATGCTGGGCAAGAAAGCTTGGCTTGTAACTTTGGACCTCAGAGGCATACCTGCATGTCCCAGTCAGACAATCTCACAGAAGATACCTCAGATTCATAGCTGGCTCAATGCACTACCAATTCTCTGCACTGCCCTTTGGCTTATCTACTTCACCCAGAGTCTTCACAAAATGCCTGGCACCAGTAATTGCATTTTGCAGACAAAGGGGAATTCAAATGTATCCCTACTTGGACGACTGCCTTATTCAAGCAGAGACCAACAACATTCTACTAAAGCATCTGGCGTTTGTAAAAAGATTACTAATGTGCCTAGGGTACACAGTAAACGAAAAGAAATCAAAACTAGTACCCTCTCGAGATAATATTCCTGGGTGCAAGCTTAAATACAACTGTCCAGATGGCTTACCTCACGCCAGACAAAGGCAACTGACTTCTTACTTCGAAAGCATGGCAACAAAGACCCAGTTATCTGCAAGAAAAAATCTGCAGGCTCTGGGCTTCATGCCATCCTGCATTCTGCTAATTCCATATGCAAGACTGCATATGAGGAAGCTACAATGGTATCTAAAAAGTGTTTGGACTCAACATTGCCACAGCCTGGAATCATTACTTTCGCTCATTCCCTGCCTGCAACAGGAGTTTCGATGGTGGGCACAGGCCTGTCACCACAACAAGGGACAGCCATTCACTTTACCCACAGCCAGGCAAACACTAACAACAGATGCATCAGATTATGCCTGGGGGGCACACATGGCAGGAAAATGTATTCAGGGCACATGGCCCGCAAGCCAAAGGCATCTTCACATCAATCAAAAAGAGATGCTAGCTGTACAAAATGCCCCGACAGGCTTCAAGGACCTACTTCATCCAGGACAGCTGCTGATAAAGACGGACAATACTACAGTCATGTGGCACATAAACAAGCAAGGAGGTACACATTCTTACCCCCTCTGCAGACAAGCCATGATTTTGTTCAACACAGCATTGACTTACCAAGTACACCTGCAAACACAATTCCTGCCAGGAAAAACAAATGCTCTGGCAGACTAACTAAGCAGAAACCTCATAGATCCTCACGAGTGGAAACTAGATCCACAAATTTTCAACATAACAAGGAAATGGGGATGCCCAGACATAGATCTATTTGCCTCCCCTCACAACTGCCAACTACAGAGATTCTGCACAAGGACTTATCACAAACAAGCATGGAAAGTGGATGCTTTGTCATTCAGCTGGAACAACCTTACAGTATATGCCTTTCATTCACTGCCTCTACTCCCCAAGGTACTCCTCAAGGTCAGACAAGAGAAGCCACAAATGATACTGATTGCCCCAGATTGGCCACGCCAGCACTGGTACCCAATCCTAAGGAACTTGTCTCAAGGCCCAGCCTGGACATTGCCTCAAATCCCTCATTTACTGACCCAACAAAACAATCAGATCCTGCACAGCCAGCTCAGAACCCTAAATCTAGCTGCATGGCAGATAGTGTAACCATTCCGAATACACCTCTCTCTAAAGCGGTTATGGATGTTATTTTGGAGGCCAGGAGGCCCAGCACCAGAAAATCTTATGCAGAAAAATGGAAGAGATTCTGTGCTTGGAACCAGGCACAAGGAATTGACACGCTTGTACCAAATATCCCTCAGATTTTATAATACCTGAGATGCTGGACAAAGACCTATCCTCATCAATTAAGATCCATGCCTCTGCCATTTCAGCTCATTACAATACGGACCCACCTATTTTTTCACATCCATTGCTTAGGCAGTACCTCAGAGGGGCCAAAAACATAAGACCTCCAAGGAGAGCACCAATACCTGCATGGGACCTCAAATTTGTCTTGGAAAAACTCACACTTCCTCCTTTTGAGCCAGCCAATACAGCTGAGATAAAATTCTTATCATGGAAAACAGCTCTGCTCCTAGCAATAACTTCAGCAAAAAGAGTCTCTGAGTTACAGGCATTAATGGCTGTGGAACCTTTTATTATCTTCCATCCGGACAGGGTTTCTCTAAGGACAAACCCAACATTTATGCCTAAGGTAGTGTTCAGTGTGGCTCTTAACCAAACCATTAATTTGCCTACTTTTTACCCAAACCCACAGAATAAAGGGGAGAGACTTCTGCATTCTTTGGACATACACAGCTTCGCTTCTACTTGGACAAAACTAAAGCTTTCAGAAAGACTGAGCAACTTTTAGTGGCATATGCTGCAGGATCACAAGGAAAGGCCATCTCAAAGCAGACTATTTCAAAATGGATAGGACACTGCATTCGTTTCTGCTATTCACAACATGGCAAATCAGTGCCTAAGGGCATTAGACCACATTCGACCAGGGCAACAGCCTTCCTCAGAGGAGTACCAACCAAGGATATTTTGGAGGCTGCAACTTGGACTTCAGTGCACACTTTTACTATGCACTATCACTTACATCTTTACTCTAAATCCAGAGCAGGCTTCGCCACTGTTCTGCAGGGCCTCATAGCCACTCCTAATTCTATTTAGATCCAGCCACCCAACCTCAGCTTTGGGATTCAACCCAAGTGTAATGACTGCAACAGTGAAACACAATGAACATAGTACAGTTGTGTACCTACCATAAATGTAGATGTTTGAGTGTATTCACTGTTGCAGTCCAGGTTACCCACTCACCATCCCCCTTTCTTTGCTGGGACTTCTGTACTTCTCTATTCTATACAACCTATGTGGTGTATTTGCTTGTAGATGAAGGTAATGTTTATTTTAGTGCATACTTTTTTATAAGCAATATTTTTAGCCTACCCTTTTGGGGGCACCTGACATCTGGGGCAAGAAAAACTGAAGAAAATGGCATCGGCTGCATCTTATATACCCTGGCACACTGACGTCAGGGAAGAGGCGACAGCAACCGACGCCAGACCAGGACTTTGGAATTCAGGCTGACTGCGGGTAGCCTGCCAGCAGGATAACCCAAGTGTAATGACTGCAACAGTGAATACACTCGAACATCTACATTTATGGTAGGTACACAACTGTACTTTTCATCTCCTGCCACATACAGTAGTAGAGAACAGTGGCAAGCCACTTTGCAGTTAAGCTATGATAAAGGACAAATTATTCCAGCAATAAAAATTCAAAGGGGGATATTCCAGGGTGACTTTGTCAGAGTTGCTCTTTTGTCATGCCCTTAACCCATTAAGTTGTCTTACTTAACAGATTAGGTCCTGACTCCCAGGAAACTAAGTGTTAAGACTTCTCATTTTCTTTCTATGGATAATTTAAAACTATATAGTCAGACAAGGAACTGAAATTACAAGTGATCAAAACTTTCTCAGATAAAATAAGAATATAATTTGGTTTTGATAAATGTGTGAAGGCAACCTTTAAAGCAGGAAAGCTGCAGCACCAAGAAAATATCAGTATGGGAGAGGAACATGATACAAAATAACTTGAGCAAGAGGGGGTGTATAAATATTTGGGAATTGATGAAGGATCAACAATAAAACTTGAACAAAGGCAAATAAAACTTAGGAATATTTTAGAAGACTAAAATTAATGTTGAAAACTACTCTGACATCTGGGAACAAAATCCAAGTTATAAACCAATTTGCTCTTCCCGGCCTAGCTTACAGTTTTGGTGTGACCGGCCCCAAAAGGTATTGGATCTGTTGGACAAGAAAAATGCTGCATGCTTATCAAATGATTTACAAAAATCAGTGTATAACAAGTTTGTATATTCCCTGTTCTGAAGGAGGTATGGGCCTCCTTGAAATTGATTACATGTATATAAAATCGTAGGACTGCATACATATCTGTTGACCTCACAAGTTCCAAACTGTGAATATGTTAAAACATGAGGAGAGTAAGTCTAAGATGACTTTATACTTAGTTTAGCAGAACCATATCAGTGCCAAACGGGAATGGAAATCAAACGAGGTAGATAAAAATCAGGCAGCAAATGTGCCAAAAAACAAAAAAAATATAAGGTGAAGGATCAGATGAGAATGGAAGAAATGTGGAATGCATAAATATAGTTGCAAGTACGGAAAGCTCTTGGGAGAACTTCATGTTGATCAGGACCAAATGCAGGAATGGTTAAGGAGAGTTGAATTTAAACAAAAGACGGAAGGTTAATATTGACGGCCCAAGACAGTGGACTATGTACACATTTGTTTACAAAGTCTATTGAACATGTGGCAGAAATAGACAAATGCGGGTTTTGTAAAGCAGAGTTGGAAACAGTCGACATCTTGTTGCTGGGTGTGATACACTAATGGGATACTGAAAGGCATAATACTGTGACAAGACTGTTGCATTGGGAATTCTGCAAAAATAATACTGAAGTAGCTGAGAAGCACTGGAAGCATGAAACACAATACAATATAGAAAATATTTACATCGCATGGGATCACCCATTACCAACAGGTCTAACAATAGACACTGGAAAACTAGATATAGTAGTCCATGAAAAGAAGACAAAAGCATTGATCACTGAAATTGCTACATCCAGTGACTACAGTGTGTTATGTACAAAGAGAGACAGTCATAAAATACCAGGATTTACAGTTAGAAACAACGGTAATCTAGAAGGAGGATGCCTAGACAGTTCCAACAGTAGTAGGAGCAATGGGTCTTATGAAAAAAAAAGTACAATCGTACTTTGATACATTACCGATACCTGTAACTCCTTATGAATTGCAGGAGGAGTCAGTTCTGGGCACACTGCAGGTGCTGCAAAGAGCACTTCTCGCTAACATCAAAGACTGAAATACTAATTTCATGCAACTATAATCATAATTTGACTTAGGAATGGAGTCCATTCCTGTCATGGTTTTAGAAACCCAAAAGACTTGGAGAAATTAAAAAGGTAGAAAATGCCCTCCAAAAAGTTGTTCCCTTATCTGAAGGCAAGGAAAAAGGGGAAACAGCCTAAGGGAGAAAGAGGCCAAACTGACCAAAATGGGAAGCCGGGGGCCCTCAATGCCAGGGCACCACAAGAGAACAGCTATGACTAAAAAGAGCTCTTCACCTGCCCCTCAGATTCTATTCTAATTTATTTCTCTAACTACATTTTTTTTAACCTTGTCTCCCCAAATGGAATGGGTTATCTTGGTCTGCTTCTCAAAGAATGGAACACCTGGGTCTTATGTATTATCCAACAGACACTGGTTACAAATCATTAAAAAGTTTGCATGCATTCCCCAGGAACATGTACTGCAGATCTTCTGACCATGAACAAAGTATCACACAAAAGAAGAAAGTGCAAGACAGTTTCTTGCACCAAGAAAAAAGATGATCCATTTTAAAATTAGCAAAACTAAAATTCCTACAAGTGCCAAAGTTCAAAATGCTAACACTGAATCACCGATCTCCTTTCGTCGAGCATTTATGGTCACACGACTGGACTAATGTTTACATCCACAGCAAAAACACACAAGCAGTACCTGTGACTCAAAGCAGGGGTTCTCATTCATTACCAATTTACGTTTATGTATTTGCTGTACCCAGTGTATTTATGAATTGCATGGCTCCAGTAACTGCACACTACAGATCCAAAGGTATTTACATTTATAAACCAAAAACAGAAACAAGTATAATCCAATTTGTAAATGCATTCATTCTATACAGAACATCAGACTGAAGGGGAAAGTAAAGAACCACACATGAACACACAACCAGTGTTTAAGCTTTTTCTTTAGTAAACCTATATTTTGTTTAACATTTACCCCTAGCTGGATGACTGATTTTAAACCCCTACCTGCAGTTCACCCTAGCCTGCCTCCAGACTCTGCCACTCTGTTAATCTATCTAAATCAATGCTAACTCCCTTGCAAAAGTCCTGTTTCTGGAAACCCTTATGGACTCCACTACAGGGCATTGCTGTCACCAGCAAGTGTTGTCTGACCTTTTTTTTTTTTTTTTTACTTTAACCTCCAACACAAGAATCAAGTTACTAGTAGAGAACTCCTCGAGACATGGTATCCTCAGTCCTGACTGTCCCTGGCAAGGTTAAATTTGAGAACTGCATTAGTACTTGTAGGGCAGATGGAAGCAACATGCCCAGCCTACTCCCTGCACTTGCCCCATGCATCTGTTACACTGCACCCACTGCATTTTAAAGAACTGTTACAGTGGATACAGCAGGTGAAACCCATTCATTGAGTTCATTTCAGACCCAGATACCCAAGCATTAGCCATAGACTCCTCAGGCAGTCTAGGGAGCTCACACAGTGAAACTGGGGATCCAAGCGACCTGGGACAAAACTCAGGAAAAAAACATTAACATCACAGAGATGATGGATATGTGGTACATCAAGTGGGTGGAGACCTATTATTAGTTCTTGTGCAGGCTGGCCATGGAAGCATGGCATCCGAAATTCCTTCCCTGGAGTAAGTTCTGGCAGAATAGAAGCAGACCATTGCAAATAGATGCTGAACAGGGATGTATTTCTAGACTTGGACCACAGGTGGGATGTGCTAAAAATAGACCTTTTTTTGTGTCTCCACAAAATACAACCAGCACACCAGACATGGGAATCTTGACAACAGACACTATTTCTGTGGGTAAATCTATTGCCGTATGCCTTTCCTCCTATCAGTCGTCTTAGGATAATATGTAAAATGAAGGAAGACTGATCAAAAAGTGCTTCTCAATGCACCCTTCTGGCAAATCGGCTCCAGTTTTCTAATCTACTAAGCATGCTAATGATGGAGCCTGTCCTCTGCTTGTGGCTATTTCTCAAAACAAGGGTTCATTCACCCTAAAAGCTGTCACTGTGGATGATGAAATGCTAATTCTCTTTAGACAAATATCTACCAGGGACAGACATGAGTTATGAGAGGAGGATAGGAAGCCACGCCTTGCAAAATGGAAAAGATTCTCCCTCTGGAGCCATAGAGGCCCTGGAACCCAACCAGTCTTTTGTGTCGGTCTTTCACAGTTATCTGTCACTGCATACTTGAAGTAGCTATGCCTGCCCTGGGAGTCCTTCTCTTATTCCTTTGCTACCACTAAAATAATTCCTACAGGTGGTAATATACCTAAGAAGGAAACATCCCATCTATGGGGTATGTCAAGGTAAACCTTAAACACAGTTTTAGCCAGCAGTGGCAGCACTCCTCTTAGTAACCATAACATCTGCTGGGAGGATTTCTGAATTGTTTGCAATTGTGTGCAAAACATCTTTTCTCATTTCCACAAGGACAGTGTAATTCTATGTCTATGTCCATGTCCATGCCTATGCCTAACTTGGTGGCAAAAGCCTCTCTAAATTAGGCCATTAATGTCCCAGTGTTACTTGTACTACTGCAAGTGGGAAAGGGTCTTTTGTAACCAGAACATGCACAAACTGAGACTTTACCTACAAATAAAACTAAAGAAATGAGGAAAATAGATCTGTTATTCATTGCATCTGCAAAAGGAAATGAAGCAAGTCGATCTCTCTAAATGGTTAACCTACTATATCTCCTTTTGTTACTCCTTCCATGGCAAGGCTACACCAGGGCATTTAGTGGACCATTACATGCTCTGCCCATTTTAAAAGCCACGGTCTTCTCTCCACACTTTTTTACAGTCAAAATTTGGACTTTGCCTGCAGATCCAGTATGGAATTTGCCATTGGCTCTCTTACAAGAGCTGTTGCAACCTGTACCTTCCTAAGGCCAGTCACCCACAGGTGAATAAGCTTTAGGAATCTCCCCAAAGGTAAGCACTAATGTGCATACAGCTTAGAGGAATGAAGCCCTGACTGTGATCCAGCTGACCGGTGTGTATGATTAGCTGCTTGGCAGTTGATGCATAGGTTGGCAGGTTGGCATGCCTATGCCAGGCAGTTGGAATAGTGGCTCCATCTGGCTTGTGCCCCGCTTTACTGACACAGCCTCTGCTTGAGTATAAAGCATATAAAAGCCAGGTGCAGGGGAATGTAGGCCTGACCACTCAGGTTGGTGATGGTAACCCAGCTCTGTGCATATAAGGACCATGCCTGCATGGACAAAGGGACTAGGAGGTTGAGCCACTTATACAAACAAAAGTTATCATAGCCAGGATACTGGTGAGGGCACAAGCAATCTCAATGTCTGTCTTAAGGGACACCCCCTGGAAGGTACTCTGCAGTGGTTCTGAGAACTTCCTACCTTTGTGGAATGAACAGCCATGCAGTTTGGAAGTCAGCAGGCAGAGGGGGAAAATACTAAAAAATAAAAAAAAAATAAAAAAACAGTATAGAAACAGTGAAAAATGTAATGAACATATTACAGTTCGGTACGAACTTACTATAACTGGAAATGTTTGAGTATATTCACTGTTGTAGTAATTATATTTCTCCCTCCACCCCTCTGTTTCCTACCATCCTGAGGTTTGGGTGGCTGCCCAGTCATACTTTTTCCCACATTTCCTCCTAACTCAACACATCAGCTCCTTCCCTGAGTTTTGTTAGCACATGGAGAGGGAGCTATGGGGTTGCTATGGTTGGGCAGCCATTCACAGAGGTGTTTGTCACCTAAGCAGCTAGTGCTTTGACTTCTGCAATATTCCTGTTGATTACAGTGGCAAGAAAAAAAACAAAAAGGGTGATGTAGACTATACCTCTCAACTGTTCAGGTTTTTGCAGAATGATTTCCCATAAAATCACTGGCAAATCATTGAGGACTGAAGTCCAAAAATAATGGCAGACATCTGAGTTTCAGACTTCATATCCTTCAAAAAATTCATGCTAATAAAAACCTGTTATTTTATCAACTTTCTAAGTTTGGAAGTGTCCCTATTTTTTGGGCCTTTGTCCAGATTTCTTGCTCTAACAGGTTGAGAGGTACGATGTAGACAGATGTCCCTTTAATACGACTGGGGTGCTGATCATGTAGGAGGCATCTACCTAGCTTAAAAGTGGGAGAAGGGTGAACAATGAAAAGTTAGTACTGCTGCAACAGTAGGCATAAGCAATTATAGTAAATTGCTACACAACTGTACCTCTTCTTCACATCAGCCAGCTTAAGTTTGAGTTTGTCTATATTCAAAACTTTTCATGAAGCCAAGGTGACCCTGTTGAAATGGCTAAGAGATTGTGTCACCTTTATTTATGATAACAATCATAAATTACCTGCTCCTGTAAGGGCACACTCAACTAGATCGATGGCCACTTCAGCTGTTTTTCATTCCAAGGGTTCTCTGGATAAAATATATGCTGTAGCCACTTGGGCAATGCCTCATACCTTTACCACTCGTTACAAATTGGATATATGATCTCCATGGAAAGAGCATCATTTGGTTCTATGGTATTCAGGAATATCCTTCTATAAGGCCACCCAGGGTATAGGTAGCTGGGGAAGTCTGTCCCATCTATCTAGAATAAATGAAGATTGACAACATGAGATGAAGAAGTCATATACTCATCCTAACGTTACATCTGTGTTGTCGATCTTAGTTCATTTTTTTACATCCCTCCCTCCTTTCAGATATCCTGGAGGATCGTACATTTGTCCTGGGCTTATGATAGGGTTTTTACCTTGGACGTGGCTTCCTCTCTATTATTATTAGAATTGTTGTATTAAAGACTTCATCTTGCTGTAATTTTGCAAACTCTATCTGAGGTAATGAACACAGGGACATTATGGGTAGAGACTTGGCTCAATAGTTTTTGGCTGGTGTGAGCTGTATAACAGCCAACCATTTCTAAGGATCGGAACCAAATCCCATCTGTCAAGAATGAATGAAGATTGACGGCACAGATGGAACATTATGGGCGAGTATCACTTCTTTTTCTGTTGGCTCTTACCTCAGCACACAGTGTGTCTGAACTTCAGGTGCTCATGGCTATTCCACCTTTTCTCATTTTGCAAAGGAACAGGGTAACTCTTATGGCCAGTCCTTCTTTCATATCAAAAGCAGTGAATGAAATGCCCCTCAATCAGGCTATTCTCCTGCCTTCGATTTTTCCCCAGTCTCCAGAACAAGGAAAGAATTCTACATGCACTAGACATTCAAGGCAGCTGCGATTTTGTTTTTGATAAAACAAAAACTGTCAGAAAAATTGACCAACTGTTTGTTTCTTCATGGATTCCAAGCTGAGCCAGCTGGTCTCAAAGCAAACTGTTGCATCCTGGATATTAAAGGCCTTCTTTTTCTGCTACAGAGATTATGGTAAATCATTGCCTTCCTGCCCAGAAGCGCACACTACTCTTGCACTGGCCTTTTCTGGTGCCTTCAACAACGGTGTTGATGCCAGGTCCATCTTAGAAGCTCTCACTTGGTTCTCTATGCACACCTTCACCGAACACTACAAAATTGATGCTTTCTCCAGGTACAGTGCTGCTTTTGTTAGGTCCGTCTTATCAGGGCTCCTGGACTGCTCATCTTCCCAGTAGACAGTCACCCCTTTACTCTACCCCTTTCAGCTCTGGAAATCACCCCTATGTTAAGAATGCTCCCACACTGATTTCAGTCAGGACATAGTACAGTTGTGTAAGAATTTACCATAACAGTAGATGTCCTACTGATCACTGTTGTAGTATTTCTTCCCTTCTTCTCTTCCTTTGCTCCATTAGCCTTTCTTTCTGTTAAGGTATCCTCTGTATCAATCTGTTGGGGGAGTTTAGTTACCTTTCTTATTTATGCCCCCTCCTAGCTGACTGGTCTCCTCTCTGTCTTCAGGCTGCGGGCTTGGAGATGGTCTGAGGGACTCGTGTGTATGTCCATTTATATATCAGAGGTGTATGAGCTGAAGTCACGGGTCAGACATATGCCCACGGGAAGGTAAAGCTTTGGTATCCCAGCCAGGCATCACCAGGAAAAAAAAACATATGTTAAGAATAGTAGTGATCATATGGACATCTACTGTTGTAATAAGTTCTTCGATAACTACTACTACTTTAGGCTTTTCCTGGTTAGGGGCCGCCATAGTGGACCACCTGTCTGCTCGTGATAGGCAGTGAGTTTTACAGTGTCGAGTTGCCAGCCCAGCCTTCCGAAGAAGGCACACACATGCACACCTAGGGCCAATTTAGTGTGTTCAATCCACCTATAGCATGTCTTTGGGATGTGGGAGGAAACACACGCGACCACAGGGAGGATATGCAGACTCCACACAGAAGACACCCCAGCCGAGGATTGAACCAGAGAACTTCTTGCTGTGAGGCGGTAACACTAACCGCTGCACCACTGCGGCCGCCCAATAAGTTCTTCGATATTTGTTCATCTTGATGTCTGCTTCAAACTAAGACCACACTTGATATTTTACTATGCTTGCTTAACAAGATATTAACTGAATTATGAAAAATATTTTTTTATAATCTGACTTGTACACAAACTGTTATCACTACATATGTACTAGAGGCCATGCATCAGTGGCACATTTGTCTACAATGTTAGCTTATTGCTAATGCCTTACACTATTGTGTGGTATGGGGTGCTTTAAGCATGGCAATGGGATAATGTGTTGTTGTTCATAAGTTATAATTTGAACAAATTGTTCAGTTACATTCATGTGCAGTAACTGCAGGATGATAGCACTTTAATGCTTTCTCCTACAGGTTGGCTGTGGCAATGAGTTATCTGGAAAAAAAAAATCTTGTACAAGTTACGATCAAAAATGTTACAATATATAAATGCCGAAAAGTGTTGCTACAGTCAAGTGACTAGACTCAATCACAGACCCTGTATCTAGGCTGCACATTTCACATTTTTTTATTGGTGAATTCTCTCTTGAGTGATACTTAACTTCTGTACCTTTTTGTCTTTTACTGAAGAGATTTCAAGCCTGCATAAACTAAAGAACTGCTGGTGCTTCCCTGCTAGTGTTTCTTGCACACCCTCTCTTTTGTTGTTGTGCTTTTAAACCTGGTAATTTTAAGCTGCCCACTCCTACTGTAAATTGAGCTTAATAAGCTCCTCCCTTTCTACACTGCTGTTGATGATGACAAATTATTTATCTCCCTTTCCTTGTATTGAAAAAAATAATTTTGCCTCTCATTGTTTGTTCTACTGATTTACTTGATCTAAATTAATTTTCTTACTAGTTGTTGGATAAAGTAGTGTATTCTTACACTCTAGCAAGCCCTTGTTTTTACATCAAGAGGTCAGTGGATTTTCCATCTTGTGCATTGGGAGGTAGCCTGGTCTGTTTAGGATGGGAAAACACTTGAGATTTCTGTAGCAAGAAAATAACCATACATCTGATATCGTCAGTTTTTTTATCCCATACTCACAAATGAGTCCGGATCCAACTCGGCCGTTACTAGGGTTGTGGCAACCAAAAAGCTCTTTGATACCTCCCCTTACCCACAATGCATCTCTCCCTATTACCCCAGATTTCGTTTGCCACCTTGCGAAGATGTGGTCCGATCAGTTAGCTCTTGGGTTATCAGGTCTTATTAAAAATTTTCATCTATACTCTATATTTCTATATATTATCAGTGTATTTAGTCTCTGTCTCCCCCTTGTCTTTAAGAACCCTTTATTTATAGTAACCATTTATTAGGTTATTTTCATTTTCTCTTTCACTTTCCTGCCAGTAAACGTCTTTGTTACTTCCCTACCCTTTTACCGTCTTTGTTACTTCCCTACCCTTTTACCTTTAAAGGTATTTTCTTAACTACTGTCATTAGTATTTCTCCGTTTCTTTGTATTTTCATCTATTATTATAAAATAAAAACTTTCCTCTCTTTTTCTCTGGTTTACCCCCTAAGTGTGTGTGTCTGTGTGAGTGGCTTCTCGGTCTGTATTCCTTGCATTACAGCAGAGAAACAAGAAAAACCTACTAGATTTAAAAAAATGCACAAAGTGCGGGCGCAAGATTCTAGATTTAGTGACTTATCCTCCCTGTGTGTTTATTGTCTTGGGCCCCTTCATTTGCAAGAGGATTGTGCGATCTGCCATTCTTTCAACCACCGAGCTTTGGTTGAGAAAAAATAAGCTTGAGGGTCATGTTATCTTCTGTTTCTGAGGAGACTATTTTTAGCACTCAACTAAAATCTGGCTCTTCCACAAAAACTAAATCAACTCAGTCAAGCCCTTCTTTCATCACTTTCCTCAAAATCCACTGATAAAGGAAAGAGGAGACCTTCAGCTCTGACAGAACCTTTGGAGCCTAGTGCAAAATCTTCAAAATCTCCCAAGTCTGTGACTTGGTTGGAGCCTTTGTCACCGATCACTACTGCATTGGATCAGGCTTCTTTGTCTCCAATTCTATCTATTAAGGATAGACAGGATCCCGCTGATGTCTGATCCAACAAGTCCCTTAAAGCCTATTTTGACACTACCGTGGGCTCTGTACTCCCCAACATTTGAACCGGTTCCATCAAGGGTACCATCTCCCTTCTTATCCAGACCAAGGTCCCCATCTACATCCTCTACCCATTCAACCAGAAGCCTTACTGAAGAAGATGTACAATGGATGGTGCAAATTATTTTGTGGGTGCACAGCCTCACTAGGGTCCCCCTTGGCCTCAACCCTTGTGGTGCCAGGTCTCTCTAAAAGGTCTACTTCCCCTCCTCTGACTTTGAGGCAGGCTTTGGAGTCAGATCTGATATGCCTGATGCCTTTTAGCTCTAATCTGAAGATGTCCTCTTCCTTGGATCAGACCTTGGCTCAGAGTTCTTCAGCCTTTTCATAGCTGGAGAGTTCCCAGAGCTGGAGTGAGCTTGACCCCCAGGTCTTTGAAGCAGTTTATGCACCTCAGGCTTCGGCGCAGCTTCAACCCCTGGAGAACTGTCGACTGGACTGAACCCCATCTTGAAAGCATAGCTTGTCGGAGCTGGAGTCCTTGTCCATTCAGGAGTGGTCAGCCTTTGGGGCAGTGGCAGCTATAGCCCTCTCCAAAGCATCTAGAAGGTCACCTGCCCCCTCGGATCTGCAATCCCATCAAGATACCTTGCATTCCTATTCTGACCAGGATATTCCACAGGGACAGTAGGACCTCAGGTGCCAGATACCCATCTGGGTACACCAGCCTCTTCTGATACCTCCTCGGACTACCACAATGAGGAGGTCCCTAGGAAGAGTCTTTGCAAGAGGAAGCATTTGGACTCCAAGGAGGAGTCGGCCACAGAAGATGGTGACCTTGATGAGGGAGAAGAATCCCCATGGTCAACCCGAGGTTGTTTCCTTTGGGGAGATACTGGAGATTCTGAAACAGACGGATGGCTGGTAATACAGTAATCCTTCACCTGAGGAGTTGGTGTACCTGGTGGTCTTTGGTTCCCGCGCTACCTCCTGGGTGACTCCACCCACCAATATGGACATGGGAGACCCCAGATTTCATCGAACCTATTTCCTGGAGACCAAACAAAAAAATTACCGCTCCATCTGACAAGGCCTTCTGGATGAAAAGGTTTGCAGTAGATGCCATGGTCATGGTGGTGGCGCCCAAGAAGGAACTTTCCGAGGAGAATTCAACTATCCTTCCTTCTAATAAGAATTCTAGGATGATGGATAGATGTGGGAACTGCGTGTTCTCTTCAGCAACCTTTGCCGTCACTGAATTACCTTTCACATTTCACCAGGTTACAAAGGGATCTGATCAAGGAGCTCTCAGATACCCCTGAAGGAGCAGTAGCTGAGGGAGCAAAAGAGGGGGTAGCTTCCCAGTTAACCAACCTACAATTCTGTAGCTAACTCTTCCATGAGGCTCATCGAGACTGCAGCCGAAGGAATGGGTAGAGCAGCAGGTTCTAGCATCTCTGTCTTTGAGGAGGCATTCCTGAATACACCTTTGCAATTTTACAGAGTCTTTTAAGTCTTCATTCATCAATGCACCATTTGACGGCACTTCTTTTTGGTCCCAAAGTCAAAGCTAAGCTATCCAAGTATGAGAAGGAAGGTAAGTTGACTGCCGTGCGCATATGTGTCTCTACTCCTCAGAAACCTTATCCTAACAGAGAGGCAGCAGAAAAATGTGGTTTAAGAAGTCTCAAAGGTCTTACTAAGACACTTGTGGAGTGTTTTCCCCCAGAGGCAGGAACAATAATGGAAGATGTCGCCCTCCCTGTAGAGGAGGTCCACAGAACCAAGGGTCCCAGGAGTCTTTCTTTGGGAAGCCCTTTCAGCACTCCTGAAAGGAGGCCTGATTGCCCAACTCTGGAGACAACTGGGGGTCAACTATCCCTGCACTTGAAAGCCTGGCAAAAAATAACTTCTGATATGTGGGTGCAGAGGAGATAATATCCAGGGGTTATCAAATTTTCTTTTTTTCAACAATCCCTCCCAACAAGAGAATACCAGATGTTCCACACAGTCAAATGGATCAGACAGTCATTGAAATCCAAAGACTGTTAGAAAAGAGTGTCATCCAAAAGGTCCCCCAAGATCAGAGAAGATTCGGAACTTACTCAAGGTTCTTTATGGTTCCAAAGAAAACGGGACTGGAAACCAATCTTGGATCTCAGCAAATTGAACAAGTCAGTTCGATGCACATTCCGAATGGTTGCAGTACAGTTCGTACTTCCTTTTCTGGAACAGATCTTTAGGATGTACTATATAAAAATGGACAGACACTCCAGAAGATATTTACGCTTCTGGCTAGGAGCCACTCATTACCAGTTCAGAGCACCACCCTTTGGTCTCACTACTGCCCCCAGTGTGTTCACCAAATGCATGGCAGTGGTTGTAGCCCACCTGAAACAAGGACTTCAGATGTTTCCTTATCTAGACAACTGGTTCATATCCGCCCCAACCAGGTATCTACTTAATCCGTGTAAGAGAGACTGCTCTTCAAGTCTGGTCTGAGCTAGGCATAACCATGAATTGCCAGAAATTTCATTCGGAACCTATTCAAATACTAGAGTTCATAAAAACGTTACAAGACATCACTCAACTGATTGCAAAACATCCTCCTTCCACAGTATTAACAATCAGATGGCAAACTTAAGATTAACCAGGAACAAGAAGGTAGCTGCCTGACATGTTCTACAGACATTAGGATCTTTGGCCTGAGTGACTGTGTTTGGTTCTGTTAGTCAGGTTTCACATGCGGATACTGCAAATGCTTCTGGCTGCTCAATGGTCAATAATCCACCAACCTGTGTCTCACCAAATTCTTATAACAGACACATGCAAAAGGAATCTTTCATGGTGGATTCGTTCAGAACAGGTGACACAAGGTCGACCTTTTATTCCCTCTCAACCACAGGCTACGGTGACCACGGATGCTTCCCAGATAGGGGAGGGGCATTATCCGGAGAAGACGGTCCAAGGAACCTGGTCCACAGACAAGGCCAAGCTCCACATAAACATCCTGGAGATAAGGGCAGTGCTTCTATCATTGCAGGCATTTCAGACTGCTCTTCCTGTCATAAAGGTAGGAACCAATCAGCATGTCGGTGGTCAGGTACATAAGCAAGGAGGAACTAGATCATACCCTCTGTGTCCAAACGCTCAGAGTGTAGTAATGGGTGATCTCATCTAATTGCTTTTTTATAGCAATGCACATTCCAAGAAGGTCCAACATCATAGTGGACAAGTTGAGCAGAGCCATTTTCATGTCTCACAAGTGGTCCCTCCACTGGAATTTATCAGAGAACATTTTCCACACATGGGGCCAGCTTTACTGTGATCTCTTTGCCTCTCCCCTAAACAACAAATGCAGCAGCTACTTCGCCCTAATTCCCCCACCAAGGCAGTACCCAAGGGATGCTCTAATACTTGATGGGCCTCCCGGTCTGTTGTATGCTTTTCCCCCCATTCCCAAATTCCTTCAGAAAGCCAACAGGTTGAAGACAGCAGTAATCCTCATTCCCGTGTATTGGCCTCAACAAATCTGTTTTCCTTTCCTCTGCCCTCATCTACAGAAAGAACCCTGGATTCTGGAACCATTTCCAGACCAACTGTCACACCTGACAGGAATGCTTCATCCCAACCTACACAACCTCAAATTGACAGCTTGGTTCCTCCAGTTCCGTTGATTGCCAGACAACCTATGCTGTCCTCCCCGGTCCATCATACATTTTGATGTCCCCCCATAAGTCATCCACCCTAAAACTCTACAGAAGTAAATGGAAGAGGTTTGTAATTTGGGCTCAACAACACAATGTGGATCCTCTCACGGCCCCAATTCTCTCTATTCTAGAAATTTTAGCCCATCATTTCAGTATTGGAACTGCTGCCTCTACTATTAAGGTATAGTTAGCAGCCATTTCAAATTTTCATAATGGGAAAGACAACTTTCCCACAAACTCTGCAAAGCCTTCTTAAAAGGTACCATGTTGTTAAGGCCTCCCCACAAGGATCCTTCTCACCCTTGGGACCTTAATCTGGTACTATGTCTGACTGTTCAACCGCCCTTCAAAACTGCAGTCACTTGTGATATTAAGTTACTATCCTGGAAAACTATCTTTAGTGGCTATCACATCTGTGAGAAGGATATCAGAAATTCAGGCGTTATTTTCCCAGCCTCCGTATTTGGTTTTTCATAAAGACACAGTCTCTTTGCATACCAACTCGTCTTTTCTACCCAAACAAATATTAATTAGTCCACACATTTGCCTGTTTTCTTTCCTAATTTCAGTAACAAGGGCAAATGTGTCCTGCACTTGTTAGATGTTCATAGAAAGTTGCATTTCTATTTACATAGAATTAAAGAGTTTCAGAAAGCAAGCCAATTGTTTATTGCCTTTGTAGACCCTAGGAAAGCCCTAGCAGTTTCCAAAGTTACCTTTTCAAAATAGCTTTCTAACTACCTTTTGAGGAGTAAATGAAAAAATGCATGAACCTTTCAAATCAATTCAAGCTCACTCTACCAGGATGACGTCTGAGACAAATGCTTCCATGGATGATATTTGTGCAGCAGCCATATAAGCAAACCATCATACCTTTATCATACGTTACAAGTTAGATTTGGTCTCCAGGGTGAGAGCCAGCTTTGGTTCAATGATTCTGAGGAACATTCTCCTGTGAGTCCACCTCGGGTAAAGCTAGCCGGGGACTCAGTTCCATTTGTGAGGAAAAGATGAAAAATTGACAATATCAGATAAAGAAGTTATGTACTCACCATAACATTCCAGCTGTATTGTCTATTTTTTCATCTCTCCTCACATCTCCTCCCTCCAACCCCCTTCCTTGGGTTTCCTGGTTGAACGGAAAATAATTTCAGGTGTTAGCTTGTTTTTTCCTACACTCCAGATGTGGTCTCCTTTAAAATCTTTTTGGGATTAAAACTAAATTCGTTCTTCTCTGGTAATAATTCTACCAAACAAGATCTGAAGTAATAGGGAGAGATGCATTGTGGGTAAGGGGAGGTGTCCAAGATGGTGTTGCCACCTTCTTTCATGGCAAAAACCAGGGTAAAGCCACACCCCTTGCATCACCAGTAACCCTGCCCACCCCACACGCTCTCCCGCCCACATCCCACCCATTTTGTGACGTTGCGATGACATCACTTGGCTGGGAACGCCCTCTTTTTTCATTCCTGCTGCCTGCTTTCGGCTGATTTACTATGCTTTTCTGTAAAAAAAAAAAAAAGCATAGTAAATCAGCCGATTTACAAACTCCGATAGTCTGTTTCTTTTTTTGAAACATAATACCGGAGTTTGTACGGTGTTTTCTGGACTACCAGAGAATCAGTTTGATTTCCGGACAGTCCAGAAAAAAAACGAAGGGGTAGCAACCCAACTCCAAGAGCTTTTTGGTTGCCATGAGCTTAGTGTCGGCTGCGAATCCGATGGATTGGATCTGGACCTGTTTGTGAGGAGAGATGAAAAATCGACAATTCAGTTGAAACATTATGGTGAGTGCATAACTTCTTTTTTGTGTCCCCATTGCACTTTTTAAATTGCATTGTAGCTGATCAGTGCATTTTTTTTTTTTTTTTTACTGTTGTGACTGCATATTTTCTGCACTTCTTTTCCACATTATTTTCAGCCTGGTTAGCAAAGTCTCGATTCAGACCTGCTGAATCTAGCCTGTTTTTGTGACACTCTAGCACTAAACCAGCCATCTTACATTAACAAAGGCTACCCTGCACCATTTTTTAAAGAAATACCTTTATCATCACTTATGACATACGCAGTCGTATATTTATATAAAGGAAAACAAATCATATTGACAATCTTAGGTGTAATTATTATACATCAAAACCATATGTGACTCTATAGTCAGGCACAATGATGTCCCACTCACTAGGCTGAACAAGGAAAAGGTTACTGTTAGCTGCCTGTCGGGTGCCAGGATCCGCCACATAACACAAGCACTCAGGTCACTCCAGAACAAGTACAAATATGACTCTGTCATTGTCCATGTTGGTGTGAATGACCTGAGCCGTACCTCCCTGGACTGCATGAAAAGAGACGTGGAGGAGCTCTCTCATGAAGCCCAGGCCGGTATGACCCTGACCCTGAGTAGCATCCTGCCCTCACCAAGAATTATATCACGGTATAGAGAAAAAATATCAATTTCAACAACTGGCTAAGCTTCTGGTGTCATTCAAAGGGGATCCAGTGTCTGTCAGCCTGGGATGACATGCTCGACAAGCCACGCTGCTTCGCTAGAGACGGCTTGCACCTTGTCACCCTTAGGCTTTCGAATACTGGCCAAGGCTCTTGCCATCCCCATAGTGCCTTTTTTAGGCAAGGCTCAAAAGACAAACCCACCGCCGTAAACAGCACAAGTAACAAAAAACTGAGGGGAATGCTACTCAATGCCAGAAGTCTAAACCTGAAAATGCACGCACTCAGGCTACAGCTCATACCATACATTTTGGCCACAAAACCCGGACTGAAATACAAAAGGCGGGGGAGTATCCATATTCATCAAGGATACCCACACCTCCAGGTTAGTGGCACAGCATGATGCTTCAGAGATCATCCATGTGCAACTAACAATGAGCAAAACTGCTAATCAAATTATAGCTTGATACAGATCACCAACCATGTCCCAGGACCCCCACTCCACATTCCTGGAAACATAAAGGTCCTACCAAACACCCTGATATTGGGTGATTTCAATTACCCAAACATTAACTGGGAGAACTACTCAAGTACAAACTCCCTTGCCCAACATTTCTTAGAATTTATAAACTCAAACGCCCTGGATCAACTGGTCAACACCCCCACCAGAGGTGACAACATATTGGACCTGGTCATCACCAACATGGGCGACCAGTGTTCCACACCGGAGGTCAACCCCTCGCTGGTTAGCTCTGACCATAAACTAATCACTCTGGATATCCACATTCCGCCACCACCCCTGGTCAAAGAAACCACAGTGAAAAACATTTCAAAAGCAAACTTCACGTTACTTAAGACCAAGGTGGGAAGTTTCAAAGCCCCCATGCTAAAGGATAACACTGTCCAAACTGCAAAATCCTTTACTAATGCACTCTACAGGCACTTACAAGAAAGCATGGCTCGTGCTATCCCAAACAAAACCAAGACTCACTCCTCCAAGAAAAGGAAAGCATCTGGTGGACCCCTGCCATAAACAACTATACAATAGAAGGAGGAAACTAGTACAGAAAAGAGTAAAATCCCAAGAAGGGAAGACATCCCTGATCAGTATCAGCAAGAAACTATGTTCCCTCATAAAATCATCCAAGGCTAACTTCGAAAGAAAAATTGCCATGGACTCCAAAGATAACCACAAGGCATTCTTTAGCTATGTCAAGAATCTAAGTGGCAATTCTCAGATCTGCTCGGAGTTAGTGCAGATTGGCACAAAATACACTGAACCGACCGATATTTCCAACATCCTGGCAGACAGGTTCGGTGCAAACTTCACCCCCAAAAGGGCCCATAACAATACCAGAAGAATGTAGTGCCCCTGAAATCACACTCAGGTTAAAACAGCCCTCTCCAAAGCCAAAAACACAGCATCAATGGGACCGGACGGTATCCCAGGCTGCATCCTACACGAGCTCAAAGATGAACTAACCCCTCACCTAAACACACTGTTTAAACTCCGCCTCTCCACCGGCTATGTGCCCACAGAGTGGCGCATACCAACAGTTATTCCACTCCACAAAGGTGGAGCCACAACGGACCCCGGCAACTATTGCCCTATAAGCCTGACTAGCTTGGTCTGCAAAGCTATGGAGCGCATCATCATGGATCTCATTAAAAGAGACAATGGAAACCTCCAAACACTGGACCCTACCCAGTCCGTCTTTGTTAAGAACAGATCATGCCTCCTAAACCTGGTGGAATTCTTTGAGACAGTTACCAAGGCTATAGACAAGGGGAAAGGTGGTCCACACATCCTACCTAGACCTTGCAAAGGCCTTCAACACCATTCCCCACTCAGGTATTATAGACAAGCTCACCAGCCTGAACATAAACCCCTACGTCACAAGATGGGTTGCCAACTGACTCACGGACAGAATCCACATGGTAAGAGTTGCGGGAGCTAGGTCTGACTCTAAACTTGGTTACAAGTGGCATTCCCCAGGGCTCAGTCCTAGGACCCCTCCTGTTCGGCATATACTTCTCAGGGGTACAGGCAAGCACAGGAGGACTATGGCTGACCAAGTTCGCAGACAACTGCAAAACAGGGGCTATAATTGACTCTCCGGCTGACACAGACATCCTCCAAAAGGGTCTCACTGAGACAGATACCTGGTGTCAAAACCATGGCCTCAAGCTAAATGCCAAAAAGTGCATAGTCATCCCCTTTGGAAAAAAAAACAAAGCACCCACAAACTACCACATTGGTGGTAGCCCCCTAAATACAGACGATGTAATAAGGGATCTGGGGACCCAAGTAGATAGTAACCTCTCCTTTGATAATCACATTGCCAAAATGGTTAGAAAATCCTTCCATGTGGCCCACCTAATCACAAAAGGGTTTGCATCCAGATCGAAAGAGGTCATTGGGCCCCTCTATGTATCACTCATCAGACCCATCATAGAGTACAATGCCTCATTTGGGATGTACCTTACAAGACACCTGCAACAACTGGAAAGACCACAGAAGTACCTCAACAAGAGGATCACTGGTCTCAAGCAGATGCCCTATGCAGCTCGAATGAAGAAACTCCAGCTGTACTCGGTTGCATACCGCCTACTCAGAGGTGATCTCTGCCTGACATACAAGGCCATGTCCAATCCAGAAATGATGGACATGCTCCACCTAAAGAAAACCATATCCCCTCGAGCCACACACTCCAGGGATTTAAACCTCACCACAACAATAAATAGGATGTGCTGGAGGGACAGATTCCTGTCCCAGAGACTTCCCATGCTACATTAGGCAGAGCTCTTCGCTTCGCTAACCCTCTTCAAGAGAAACCTTGACGAGTGGATGGGAAACAGAAAGTTTACCCCAGGGATCACTTCAATGGCTCTGCTGGACAGAGGCACAGGGAACTAATCTTAGGGGGTGGTGAAAGTCAACACATTCCAGCTAGGCTTATAAATGCCTTCAGGCAGCTAGCCTAGTACCTACCTATAAACCTATATAATTTTAGTTGTCAACTTTATACATCACTTATCTACCCAATCACTGTCAGTCAAACATTCTATACAGCTCATTTAACTACTGCCTTTTTTAAACCTCATTCCTCCCCTGTATGTATTGTCACAACAATTCCCATTTTTTTTTTCTATGTAATTTGTTCCTTTCTTCTTCTAAAGATCCCAGTTCCAGTTTTATCTCTTGTTACTACATTCATTACTTCTAGTACAGTTGGTTTAGACTTGGATTTCCATTTTCTAGTAATTGCTTTTTTTGGCAGCCACCATAATTAGACTCAGCAGGGCCTTACTATCTCTGGGCAATTCCGATTCTGTATCATAGCTCAGAAAAATCATTTTCCTAGATGCATCAATTTGCTCACCCAGTATCTCTGATATAGAGTAGTCCGCAGGGAATCTTTAAAGTCTGCCAACTCACTATACCCCCAGAAAATGTATTCCTAACCATCTGTTTTCCTCCCCATCATACATCCAACATTTGCTGTCCACCTGAGGAAAAAAATCTCTGGGGTCTACTTGGGGTATACAAACACCTATGTAAACATTTCCAAGGAAAAAGTCCTAAATCTTCTAGATTTTGTTGCATATTTGGGGAGACACAATACTCCCCTGCACCCTTGTGGCAAGAGTGTAGATCCTTGTCTGAGCTGGGGATTGCTGGAGGAAGGTTTACTGTGTTCTCTCCTACTGGTAGATTAGCTTAAAACTGTTTATTTTCACCTGTATTTAAGCTTCGCTTTCACTTGTCGCTTGCACAGAGCAATGGTGGGTAGTGGTACACTGTATAAAGACAAACACCTTGAAACATAATGTTTCCCTAGACAATTGTTAGTGTAACCCTCACAAGCTTCTCTGTCACAGTAAAGGCTAAGTTGCGCACTATGCAGCATTGCCACACCTACAATCAACAACCTTCAATTTAACAACCCTTGATGGTCCTAGTGCAAAAACTGGTCAGTCTAGCCCACTTCTTTCCCTAATAGCTCTTACAGTTAAAAACCTGCTATAATGGACAGTTTCCGATCATTTCTCTGGCCAGCCTGATTGACATGGGGAATACTGAGGCAATGTAGTTATTGCCTCATGTATACTGGCAACCATTTACTCCTACAGCAAATACCCTATGTGAGAGATGTAAGTACACTACGAAATTGGAATCACTTCTTTCATGTAACAACAGACTGGATACTAAATAAATCATCAGTACACACTCATTACCTCTTAAACAAAAGACATGTCACTTAGACCCACATACACAGAGGTACAAAAGTTCAGAGATCTCCCAAATGTAAATAAAGGGCACATACTGTTATGTAAATAGAAACCACTACACGTATAGCACATGCAAATGTTTCTTAACAAATAAGATCAAAAGGCAAAACATCTCCAAACCAAATGCCATGGTCAGCTGCCTGTCAGATGCTAGGATCCATCAAAATCACACATGCACTCAAGTCACTCGACAAGTACCGTTATGACTCTGTCACAGTTAAAGTTTGATGTGAATGACCTGAGATGTACCTCTCTGGACTATATGAAGAGATGCCTGACGGAACTCTGACTGTGTCCCAGACAGGTATGACCCTAGCCCTAAGCAGCATTCTACCTTCTCCCAGGATGATGCCACTATAAACAAAAAATGATAAGACTTCAACAAATGGCTTAGCTTCTGGTGTCAGTCTAGGGGGATACAACTGTCAGCCTAAGATGACGTGGACAACAGGCCACGCTGCTTTGCCAGAGATTGTCTGTTCCTGTCTTCTCTAGGCTTCAGATACTGGCAAAGGTGCTTGCCTCCCCCATGGTGCCTTTTTTAGGCAATTTCAAAACAACAAAATTTCAGACATAAAATCCGCCCAAGGCAAATTTAAGGTTCTGGTACTTAATACCAGAAGTCTAGAAACATGAAGCTGCACTCCCTGGAAATACTCCTCACCTTGGAAGATGCTGACATCTGTGCAGTCACTGTGAGGGTCTGTATTATATAAGTGAATGCACAGAACTGCGAATGCTACATAATTGACCAACAATCACCAAAAACCCAAAATGTCAAACATACGGATCAGCATTTTTTTTCCCACGGAAAAAAAATCACTAATCTGTAAAAAAAAAAAAAAAAAAAAAAAAAATCAAACACAAAATTAAGTGGGGGGCCCCACATCCCCCTACCTAAATATACCAACTCCGAGATCGCACCACAGTGGAGAAAATGGCAAAGTCCCAAAAACAGCCCAGTGATTTTTTTCTTCCCTAGGAAAAAAATCGCTGTTCCGTGCTTTTGGTATTTTGCCATTTTGCCTTATGACGTTCGACTAAACAGCTTTCGCAGTTCATTGCGTTCTCTAAAATAATAGGGACCCCAGTGAGACATGGTTCAAGGCTACAATGTCTTCCACATGTTCAGACCTTAAAATGAGAGTGAAATAATCCAAGATGGAGGGGTAGCCATCTCCATTAAAGCCAAGTACACCTCGAGACTGGTCAAACAATACGACTCTCGCACTACTTCCAATTATCTCTAGGCAAAATATCCTGCTACAGCATTGCTAGCTATAGGTCCCAGACCATGAACCAAGAAAAGCACACTGCCTACCTGGACATAGTGGAATCACTCTTCATACAGCCCAACACCTTAGTCATGGGTGATTTTAACTATCCTTCCATCAACTGGTTGACATATGCGAGTGCAAACATACTTGCCCAGAGGTTTCTGGAATTTATATGTTCCAGTGCATTTGAATTCATTTGTACCCCTACAAGGGCTCAAATGTCCTACACACAGTACTCACCAACATGGGAAGTCACTGCACTCTTCTGTTTGATGCCTTCCCTGGTAAGGCTGGACTATAAAACTGTCTCATTTGAAATAACCGACTATTAGACCAGACACCCCCACAGGAGCAAAAAAAAAAAACAAACGGAAGAACTTTCACAAAGCTAACTTCAGACTATTAAGCAATGGTATAAAATGTTTTATACACTCCACACTCCAATAATAATGACTGCTATGCAGAGGTGTACTCAGATGTCCTGTACAAACACTTAAGCAGCTGTACAGGCTCTGCTGTACCTTACCAGATCAAAACCAGGTCCTCCTTAAAAAAAAAAAAAAAAGAACAAGCCTGGTCCTGGTGGACCAAAAGTTAGAAACAAGTTATATAACAAGAGGAAGAAACTGATGTCTAAGAATAAGAGGGAACTGACTCAGCAGAGGAAAAACTAAGTATGAAACTGAAATACTGCCCCTAGCTAACAATCATAAGGATTCTTTAATTACATCTGAAACCTAAAAGGGAATGCCCAGCTTTGTGCAGAACTGGTGATAGAAGGTACCACTTGTACTGAACTGGAGGAAATTGCCAACCTGCTAGCTGACAGATTTGGTGCAAACTTCACCCCACCGGCTATACCCCAAAACATAATCGGCACTAGTTCTCTACCTAATATCTCTGGAGATCAGATCTTATCTGTGCTTTTCAGGGCCAAAAACATAGCTTCAGTGGGACCAGATAACATCCCAGGATGCTTATTAAGTAATCTAAAACAAGACCTGGCAGATTCACTTAGAGCTGTCTTTAACCATAGCCTGGGTTCTGGCTTTGTTCCAGTGGAGCGGAGAACAGTAACAGTAATCCCCTTGCACAAAGGGGGGCCATCAGCAGACCCCGGGAACTACAGACCCATAAGTCTAATCAGTTTCCCTTGCAAGACCATGGAAAGTGTAGAATAACAGGTGTGTTGTACCTTTAAGTAGCATTTCCAAGATCTGTGAGTTTATATAAATATCCAAGGACATGGTAGCTTCAGTCCCATTTTGAAGGTGCAGCCAGAGTGTCAACATCTATGTGCATGATAGCTAGTTTGTAAGTTAAAGTTACTTAACCTTATTTATGATGTGTTTGCATGTAATAAAGCTGCTTGAACAACGACCAACAATGTTCGCCTGTTTTATCCTAACCAGGCGAGAGACAGAAAGAATCCTCACAGACCTTATCAACAAGGACACAGGTGACCTTCAGACTCTAGACCCAACCCAATCTGGCTTCATTACGGGTGGATCATGCTTCTTAAACTTAGTGGACTTCTTCAAAAAGTCACTAAAGCACTCGATGAAGGTAAGACTGTGCATACCACCTATCTTGACCTGGCCAAGGCTTTAGACACAATTCCCCCACTCGGGTATCATTGAAAAAGTCCATGTTAGGGATTAACCCTTACATCACTAGATGGGTACCCAATTGGCTCACTGACACCACACATACTGTCAAAGTTGATGACTCCACCGCTACCAGTAAACCCGTCACCAGTGGCGTACCACATGATTGTGTGCTGGATCCTTTACTGTTCAGAATCTACTTCTCAGAAGACGGGCTAAGTTAAAATGGCCTTTGGATTACCAAGTTCGGTGGTTACAATCTTTGAGTCCCCCAATGATAACACTACAGACAGGGCTAACACAGACAAATGACTGGTTCCAAAGCTACGGTCTAAAACTTAATGCAAAAAAGTGCATTATTCCTTTTGGCAAAGTAGAATTCCCTACTAGCTACAGTATTGACAGCACTCCCCTAAGCTTAAAGCCAGTGATGTGAGACCTAGGAACACAGGTAGACAGCAATCTGAACTTTGACTATCAAGTTTCCTCTGTGGTAAGAAAAGAATTCCATGTTGCGCACCTCATCAGTAAGGCATCGCATCCAGGTCTAAGGATGTTTTAGCCCCACTGTACTTGACCCTCATCAGCTCACTAATATTGTACGATGCTCCCTTTTGCTTATACCTCAACAGACACCTGTAGCAGCAGGACAGACCACAGAAGTTCCTCACCAAGAAAATACAGGGCCTCCAAACCATGATGTAAGTGGCTAGACTAAAAGCTCTGTCACTGTACTCTGTATCATATAGTCTGTGGAGAGGAGAGTTGTGCCTGGCCTATAGGGCAGTCTTCGACCCTGCCCTGATGAATATGCTTCACATACACAAGTCTAATGGTACAAAAGTTGCTTGATCTAATTATCTTAATCTAGCCTGTGACATTAACAGAACATGCTGGAGAGACAAATGTCTCCCAGAGACTGGTGCTCCTCTGGAACAAATGTCCAACTCACATGAAGCAGAGCTCCTCAGTGATCCTATTCAAGCACAATCTGGACAAATGGATGGGAGATAGCAAATCCACCCCAGAGGTGGCACCCATGTCCCTCATGGACAGGGGAGTCGATGTTGACTATAGACTAGCTCTGCAAAATACATTCACTTAATAAGGACAGATGGAGCAACTTGGGATTACCATGGCTAGGCTTGTAAGAGTTCTAGGGCCGCTAGCTTAGTAACCTCTTATGAACCTATTTTTTCTTAAACCTTTATCTATACTGTGGTGCTTTGATGATCATCCTTTTGGCAGTGTACTGCTAATGTAAATATTAAAAATGCATCATAATTCATACATTGTTAGTATATTCATTTCTACTGCATGTATTCAACATGTACTTGTGAATCCTGAACCAAATCCATATGCACCAGATTCAGTAAAGGAGTTATTAGTAGAATTACTAAGTACTCACATTTCTTTTATGATTAGTATATATAGATGTTAGTATCCAAGTGCCAGGTTTTTAAACAGCTGACCCAAATGTGTAGTGTGGACAAGGCACTTGAATTTTGTCTTCTCTGAGGTAATGCAACTTTAGAGATGTAATGTTACAGATAAAGTTGGTAAGAGGGGCAAAGCACCCATGTGGAGGGAGGGCTACCCTTTGCCTTTACAAAACTGGTCTTAAATTTAACCTGTTTGGTAAAATGCAGTTCAGTAAGTCATGTTCCACAAATGATTCCTGAAAATTTTGTTATAATTACAGTTCTCTGAACAACTTTTCTATCCTTTATAACTTATACTAGCCTAAAGATGCTAGGGAATCTAATGTGGCTCTCCAGTGACTTACTGAGCTGAACTCTATTCACCACCAGAGTTGTAGTCTATGAAAGTTACAATACTGATCACAGTGAGGAAAGTGGAAACAATGTTTAGAATATGTAGACATTAAAAACAGCAACAATGCAATGCACTTCGGGAAGCAAAGGTGCAGTGATATAGTCTGAACTAATAAGAGGAATCGTTCAGATTTGTGATGTAAAACCTAACACAATAGAAGTGTGCGTACTGGTAAGCTAATCTAGTCACTGCTCCATACGGTTTCTCTTGATAATATATTGCTTGTCTTGTAGAGATCCAAAGCAAGAATACAAATGTATTGTCTGCTACTATTTACACACTTGAAGCAAGCTAATGTCAGGAAGTGAATGTGCCAAAAGTGTGTGTGTGTGTGTGTGTGTGGGGGGGGGGGGTGCTAAAAGTAGACTAACCCCATTTGGCCATCTGAGTCCATTTCATGCTTGTTGGCTGAGCAGAACACAAACACACAACCATAGAAGATGGAACATTCAGTTAAGGAACTGATGGTCACTAAGCCATGGTGTGTTCTAATTATACCTGTGTGTCCTTTCCTTAACTAGGAGCATGCATTGGTCCATTTGCCATTTTCAGGTGTCACCCAGACCAGACAGGTAATAATAGTTTAGAGAGATCTAGCAGACAGTAATAAAGTATGATACAGTGCTGCTAAACTTGCCATGAAACAGTTTTAAGGCATCTTAAAATAAGGTAACAAATTTGTCTGGTTAGTACTCTCATAATCCCATTTTTTTGTGTCTTTCGGCTTTTCCCGGTTAGGGGTCGCCACAGCGGAACTCCGGTCCGCTAATGATTGGCAGTAGACTTTCTCGTGCTGGCTTGCCGGGCCTAATGCACAACCTTCAATGAAGGAACGCCCATTCACGCATGTCGACACACAGAAGACGCTCTGAGAATCGAACGGGCAATGTCTAACTGTGAGGTGACAACGCTACCGCAGCACCACCAATGAAGCTAAAAGTAATTGCTAAGACAAAGCATTTATATTAGAGCAATAAACATTGTTTAGCACAGACAGACTTTCATTCGGATGTTACAAAGACTGGGAAAAAGGGTGGCTTCACCAGGCACATGCTGTTAAAGGGGCACAATCAGGAGGTGCTGATTGCTAGGGGAGGGGAGTAAAAGCTTTGTAAACTGCCAATACTGCATGAAGCACCACAGTTCAGTGTGGTGATTTAACTGTAGGAAACTGCATTGTTATGCCAGAAACAAGCAGCTTGCTGCAGTTTCAGAGAAGAGCCTAATCTTCAACATTGATCTGCACATGATGCCTAATGACCTGGCTAGAATTCTTTCAGTTGCCTGATGACCTGGCTAAAATTCTTTCAGTAATATCAATTTAGATTTTAAATCAGATAGGTTGGGACTTGTTTCACTGTGGATAAGAAATTTGATTACTTGCAGATTGTACATGTACTATAGAAGTCTCAGGCTTTTTCTCTCTTTAGGCCAAGGCTATTTTAAAAAAAAGACCCCACTGCATTAGGTAAAGAGGTGAATGGTCCAATCCTTAGATTTAAAATTATTTTAAATTACTAAAGCTTTAGAACATTTTATGGGTATTGGAAGCTTATTTATTCGGCATTCTATTAGAGAAGTACCTCGCAGGATGCGCAGTAGCAAATCCCACCCTAAACACGCCTACAGGCCAACAGTTCCTGGAGGCATGTGGAATCTGCTGAATAATTCATTCCTGTGCCGAACTGTTTTTTTCTTTTTTTGTTTTTTTTTTTACTTTGACACTATACCGACTGTTACATTTTACTGGCACTTCTGTAATATTAGCCCCCTCCCTTCTTTACAAGTGTTGTGCAATAGTGCTGTTACCATCTTCTGAAAACATTTTCAGCTGGTAAAATGCAACAGAATGTATACTTTACAGAAACTGTTTTGTGGTGTGACCTCTGCCTGACGTAAATGTGAAATCATTTTACCAACTGAAAATGTTTACGAAGATGGTAGCAGCACTGTTGCACAGCCTATGCTTAACTAGTCACCTGTCCTTAACGCATCCACATCTGTAAAGAAGTGGGGGTGTGGGGGAGCAGGGGGCTTGCCCCCTGCAAAACAGAGTAAAAGTAATATTTTTTCCTCTTTAGCTGTGCAACTACCAGATGCGTGCATGAATATTCAGCTGTTCACATGACGTGACATGTGAATTAGCATGCCTGCCAGTCATCGGGTGTTTCCATGCCCATTTTCTTTGTCAGTCACTACCGACACACCCATACCTGCGCAGAACTAAGCGCGAGGTACTTCTCTAATAGAATATCGCTTATTCAGTTTATGGAAGGAGACAATGAGATAAACCTTATCTTTATTGTCTTTTATAAGATTTTTGTTGCATATGACTTCCAAGATGGCTGGAGTTTGTAATGTACTTATTTTGCTTAATGTTTGGCAGTATGGATCTGGAGAAGGCAGCAGGAGCAGGGCAGGGGATTATGGGTAAGGAAGAGCTCGAGTTCTAACCAGTTAGTTTTCACTAGGGGGTGCCACAGACATCAGTCCTACAGTTAGTGTACTGACAGACCACAGAAATCTAACATTCAGGTAAGCAGATAAATTACACTTTATGCATGTTGGAAGTTGTTTTATGTGCCTTAATCATTACAATATCATCTGCATAAAAGATGCAGTTGATGTTGCAGATCATTAAAAGAATAATACAGCCCAGGCCCCAATTTACCCATAATTATTTGCCCACGACTAGTTGTGGAGTCTGCCTCGACATGTGTTTCCACAGACAGCAAAGGCTCCTTCAGCTAGATATTTATCATGTAGTTCTATCACCTCTTGGGAAAAACTGAAGTTTTAATTTCTGTAGTGAGATGGGGATGATTAGAGTTTTCAAATGCACATTTGAGGTCGAGAAATTTGGCTACAGCTAGGAGGCCTCTCTCCATACTCGAAAAGGTATGGCTGAATTACATAAAGGTGGTTAAGGTGCTGTATTTTAGATGAAAGCCGAGCTCTATAACTGAAGGTCAAATTTCTTTTACAGTATTCATGTGTAACCGGTGTTTTCCACAGTTTTAGAAAGTGGACAGTTACTGGAATTGGTTAGTACACATTTGCTGATGTGGAAGTAGGTACGTTTGGATAGGGGAAAATCAAAGAACATTAGATACAAGCTTAGCATCTTTTAATTGTGAGAGTATGGTTAAGTATGTGGATAATGGGGCCACTTAAAACAGCAGCCTAGCTTAAGTTTTTTTTATAAATATCTTTATTGATACTAAACTCCATGTTATATCGAATCATTAATCATTTAGTAAACAAATACTAAAAAGAAACCAGTAGTAAATAATTCTAGCACAGTCTTAATTCAGTACTCTTGAGTCCAGTACAGCTTTGAGTATTTCTCAACAGCCTACCTGCCTAATCTTCCAAAAACATTCCTAGTATGCCATAAGCCCACATCCTAAGAGCATCCTTGTCTGAGTACAACTCTTTAAACTTTTATCTGTATACTGGAAACGCTTCACTTCATCCACTTTTTCAAATGTTTATCTTTGGTAGTCACAAATGTACAATGTATTCTTAATTGTTGCAGTAGGGTTTGCTTTTTGGATTTCTGCCACAGAAGATCCAGTGCCTTGGCCTGGCTTCTAGAGCATTTTGGCTTTCTTCCTCTAGGCTAGACACAAATGTACATTGTATTAATTGTTGCAGTAGGGTTTGCTTTTTGGATTTCTGCCACAGAATGTCCAGTGCCTTGGCTTGGTTTCTACAGCATTTTGTCATTCTTCCTGTAGGCTAGATACATGCAGTAAGAACTGCACATCAGCATGCCAGTGGTATAAGAAGGAGGTCCAGTCAAACTATCTTTAATTCCTTTTTTTTTTTTTGCTTTTTTACTGTAATATGAGAAGTGCTGCTGATACGAGTCTCATGTGCTGTCAATTTGACTTGGCTTGGCTTGGCTTCCAGAATATGGTACCCACCAGAAAAAGTTTTTATTTTTCTACTGCCTGTTTTGTAGTATAGTTTTACAGGTATTAGGTTAGATGTCAATTTATGAAGTTACCAAGTTGTATTAATTGAAAAAGCAAATACCTCATAAAAGTTTCTGTAGTCAATGACTCTTGTTTAGGGTGTGAGCACAATGCCGCTACTAACCCACACTGTGCTAAGTTCAACCAGAAGATTGTCAAATGGAGAGTAAAACATTTTCACTGCCAGAGAAGACTGTATATCTTTTTTTTTTTTTTTGGTACATCTTGCCTAAGGTCATCATGGAAAGTACAGTTGTGTACACTTACCATAAATGTAGATATACTGTTGCAGACATCACCTGTGGGTTATCCCTGCTGTGGTAGCCCTGAATACCAGACTCAGTGTTTTTCTGCGTCAATTGCTGTCGCTTGCTGCCTGACATCAGGTCGTCAGTGCTATAAAGGAAGGCAGCCGGCACCATTACAACAGTTTTTCTTGGCCTAACCAGTCAGAGGCCCAAGTAAATATGGTGAAGTGGTCCTGGTGGCTAAAAGCCACCATTAGAAACTAATGTCTCCCTAAAGAAAGAATATATAAGGGGGAAGGAGGGTGGGAAACCAGGACTATAACAGTGAATACACTCGAACATCTACATTTATGGTAAAGTGTACACAACTGTACTATGTTCTTCATGTTTCACTGTTGCAGTCTTCATCTGTGGGAGGATTCCCAAAGTTGAGGAGAGGGGTGGTAGGATTAGTAAGAGACCTAGGAATGGATCAGCATGCCCTGCAGAACTGCAAAGGCAAACCCTGCCCTAGACTTAGAAAATAGAGGTAGGTGGTAATGCTTGATAAAGGTATGGACAGAAGTCCAGGTGGCAGCTTCCGGGATGTCGCTGGTGGGAACTCTTCTGAGGAATGCTGTGGAGTTGGAGGCTGCCCTAGTGGAATGGGTTCGGACAGACTTAATAGGGGGATTCTCATGCAATCTGTAGCAGAAATGGATACAGTGTTATATCCATTTGTAAATGGTTTGTTTGGAAATGGGCTTCCCCTCTGCCCCTGGGGCAAAGCTGACAAGTAGTTGGTCTGTTTCCTGAAGGGTTTAGTATGGTCCAGATAGTATCTGAGCTGTCTGTGCACATCTAGTGAGTGCAGATTTCTTTCCCCCTTGTTTTGAGGGTTAGGAAAGAAGGTAGGTAGATGTATGGCCTGGTTGAGAGTTACATTAGATACTGCCTTGGGCATAAAGGAGGGATTAGTCCTCAGGGACACCCTGTCTGCATGGAGGATAATGAAGGGCTCAATGGCCATCAGTGCCTGAAGTTCTGAAACCCTTCTGGCTGAGGTGATAGCTAGGAGAAAAGCAGTCTTCCAGGAGAGGTATCTTAGTTCTGCTGAAGCAGCAGGTTCAAAGGGTGGCAAGGTTAGTTTTTCCAAAACATAATTCAGGTCCCAGGCTGGAGTGGGTGGCCTTCTGGGAGGTCTGATATTAGAAACCCCACTGAGGAATTGTTTAATCAAAGGATGGGAGAACAGGAGCTGCTCTGTATCAAAATGAGCTGAAATGGCTGAGCCATGGATTTTAATAGAGAAGAGAGAGAGGCCACTATTAAGTAGCTCTGCTGGGTAGTCCAGGATAAGAGGGATGGAAGGTTGTGAGGTATTGCCTCCTCTGGACTGACTCCAGAAGCAGAATCATTTCCATTTTCCTGCTTAAGATTTTCTGGTGCTGGGCCTTCTGGCCTCTGTGATAATGTCTAGGACCTGTTTGCTTAATAGAGGCCCCTTTTTTTGCCTTTAGAGTGTTAGCCATGGTGATAGTTTGAGTCTGCAAGTCTGGGTGCAGCATCTCCCCCCCCACACCTGAATTAAGAGGTCTGAGATGAGGGGAAGCTGCCTGGGAGGCTGTAAGGTCAGGTGGAGCAGTAAGGTGTACCAATGTTGTCTGGGTCAATCTGGAGCAATGAGGATGGCCTTTGGTCTCCCCTCCCTTATTTTGATCAGTACTGTGGTGGTGGTGCTGCGGTAGCGTTGTCACCTCACAGTTAGACGTTGCCCGTTCAATTCTCAGTTACAGCGTCTTCTGTGTGTCGACATGCGTGAATGGGCGTTCCTTCATTCAAGGTTGTGCGTTAGGCATGGCAAGCCAGCATGTAAAAATCTACTGCAAATCATTAGCGGACCGGAGTTCTGCTGTGGCGACCCCTAACCGGGAAAAGCCGAAAGACACAAACAAACAAACCTTGGGGAGAGGAGGGAATGCATACACAAAGAGGGTGTTCCAGGGAAAGATCAAGTCATCCACCTTCCACGCTAGGTGGTGATACTCCCTGGTACAGATTTTTTTCAGCTGATGGTTGAGGTGCGAAGCAGAGAGATCCACCTCTGGAGTGTCCCACGCCTGAGTGATGTGTAAAAAGATTTTTCTGTGGAGCTGCCATTCGTGGGGTCCAGTAAGTTTCTGTTTAAGTGGTCTGGCAGGGTGTTGTTGATCCCTGGTAGGTACTGGGCTATTAGGTGTAATCCCATGGGAGAGGCTGTCAGCCAGAGGTTCATGGCTAGCCTGCACAGAGGGTAAGATTGGGTCCCTCCCTGTCTGTTGATGTACCACATTACTGTGATGTTGTCTGTTTTGATAGGGAGAACCCCTGGCCTGAGATGGGGTTTGAAGGATGTCAGAGCCTTTTGTACTGCCATCATTTCCTTCTGATTGATGTGTAAGGGAAGGTGCTGGGAATACCAAAGACCTTGGGTGCACCTGCCTTCTAGGTGAGCGGCCCAAGCTATGTCTGAGGCGTTGGAGGTAATGGTCTGCCCAGTTGGGCAGAGGGTGAAGAAAATGCCCTTGTTCTGGGCACAGGCCCCTGCCCACCAGAGAAACTCTGCCCTTATACAGGGGATTAGAGGGAGAGAGGTCTCTAGAGGTTGAGAGTGCAAGGGTTCCTTAGGTACCACTGAAGTATTCTCATGTCAAGCCTGGCCAGAGGAATTAGAAGGATGCAAGATGCCATGTACCCCAAGGCTTCCATGAACTTCCTCTCAGTGAAGTGACTTCTGGAAGCCAGCTGGGTAAAATAGAGAGGCAGGAAGCTCTGCTTTTCTGGGGATAGGAAGGCCATTTGGGATGTTGTGTCCAGCAGTGCTCCCAAGAAAATGATCTTCCTGGAGGGTGTTTGCTTTGATTTCTTCTCGTTGATGGTGCCACCCTAAGGAGGTTTGGAGGGTTTTGACAAAGAGGTCTTTGAGGAGCTTTTCTTTGCAATCTTCTTGAATGAGGCAGTCGTCCAGATAAGGGTAAATCTGTATATTGTTCTATCTGCAAAAGGCTATGGCGGGGCTAAGCATTTGGTGAATACTCTGGGAGCAGTAGATATGCCAAAGGGTAGCACAGAGAACTGAAAGTGTTGTGAGCCTGCTCTGAAGCGAAGGAATTTCCTGCAGGATTCCCTTATGGGGATGTGGCGGTAGGCATCTTTTAAATCTAGCGTAACTAACCAGGCATTTTTTGTCAGCATAGGCAGCAGCTGCTGTAAAGTTAGCATTTTGAATTTGGGGACCACCAGGAAGGTGTTCAGAATGGATAGATCCAGGATGGGGTGCCAAGTGTCCCCTTTTCTGGGAACAAGGAATAGTCTGGAATAAAAGCCTTTGCCTGTTTGATCTGAGGGGACAGGTTCTACTGCCCCTTGGAATATGAATGTTTGGACTTGTTGCAATGCCTCTGCCCACTGATTTGGAGATAAGTCTGGGTATCCTCTTGGAATTGGGAGTTCGTTGAGGGAAAATTTGTATCCGTGAAAAATTATCTTTAAGACACATTGGTCTTTTTTTATAGAAAGCCAATTTTCTTTGCAGAGGGAGAGGCTACCTCCTAGGTTTTGGTGAGTGAAAAGAGGGCAGAGGGGGGAGTGGGAATCATTGAGAGTTTTTGCCATAGATGGATGGCTTAGAACTCCCTGCCTTTGGAGAAGAAGTGCTCCACTGTTTGGTTCTCTGCTGTCTCTGGGATAGGAGTCTGGGTGGTCTGTCCCTGCGGGGCTTACCTTGACCCTGTCTGCTAGGTGCAGGAAAGGACCAGTGTTTTGAGGGAAAATTCCTGCTGAACCTAGGAGGTTGTACCTGAAGGAAATCTTTTACTATCTGCATAGATTTTGCTTTGTTTTCCATTTTTTAAGCACCTCTTCTGCTTTTACTCCAAACAAGTGGTCCTTATGCAAGGGTGCATCAAGTAATTTAGATTTGACATGATCAGGGAGAGGTTGGTCCTTCAACCATGCATGTCTCCTATTGACAGATCCTGACACTGCTGCCCTACTTGAGGCTTCTAGGGTGTCATATCCACAGTGTAATGAGTGGCCATGTGACAAGTAGAGTGCAGTAAATCTGCTAAGTCTTTTGAATTGGTACAGTCAGGAAAGGTTGAAATATTTTGTTTTAATAATTCCAAAGTGTGTTGTTGATATTTTAACATGTGGAACTGACAACTGAGTGCTCTGATAGCTAAAGTTGCAGAGGTGTATACTTTTTTACCCCATCTGTCCAGAGCTCTAGAGTCCTTGTCAGAAGGAATAGGATTCTTTGCAGAACTAGCCTTAGCTACCTTTGGTCCTGTGTAATGACCTCCTGGTCTGCAGCAGGATTTCTGTACAGGTATTTGTGAGAATCCAGTACTCTGTGATACCTGTCAGGTTTTCTCGGAGAAGGTGGGAGGCGTCAGGAGGTAAGCTGGATTCATGGAAGAGATCATCAACAACCTCTATGATTGGAGGGATGGCCAAGGGTCTGTGCTGAGGCAGGTCTAGAAACAATATTAGTCTTTTCTTAGACTGAAGGAAGTCCTGGGATTCCCAGTGGACATGTTCCCTGAGGGTGTGAAGGGTTTCCCCAAAGGAACGCTCTTCTGGTCGGGAGGAAGAAGGAATGGATTCCTCTGCATCTGGATCCTCATAAGCAGTCAGAGGTTGTTGTACCTCTTCAAAATCTGAATAATCAGACTCCTCAGAATCCTGTTCGATCAGTATTTTTGGAGAAATGTCTCTTTTCCTTGAGGATCTGAGAACTACAGGAAGGCCTCTGGGATGTAGGTTTGGCAGACAAAGCTTTTGAAAGTTTGGCAGCTTTAGCCCTGGAGAAGGCCTTAATAGACATAGAAGCTGGGGGCCTAGCTGCCCCACGTGCAGGGGTAGAAATGTCCAAAGGTATGGTGTCGGACAAATCCTGAACGCTAGCTTCGGTAGGGAGTTCTGAAGCCGACTCAGCTGGGGCCTCTCTGGCGTCGGAGGTAAGGTTTCAGTAGTAGGAATAGCCGTGGACTCGGTTTCAGCCGAAACCGAGACACTCGCGGTAGGCCTAGCCGTGGTTTCAGCCGAAACCGCGGGCCACAAGTGTCGGTCCTTTTCCTTGCGTTTTTTGACCATATGTGAAGTCGGAGTCTCCGGCATTTTATAAGCAAAAGCGGTTCCAAAAAACTCTTCTGCAAACTCCGACCGACGTCTAAGAGTCCGTCGGTTGAAGGAGGCGGAGGCACAGGCTAAACAAGCTGATACGTCGTGGTCTGGGCCTAAGCAAGGAAGGCAGTAAGAATGGAAATCCTTATGAGGTATTTGTTTCCCACAAGTTAAACAATTATTTACATTGTCTGACATCGGCTGAGGCAAGAAAGAGTCCCCAATGGGGTACTTAGCTTTTTCGAAGTCTTCGGTAGCTGAAATCTCTGGATCTGACCGACCGGCACTTGCGAACAGCTTCTGCTTCGGGCATCGCGCGGCAAGAAAGACTGAGGAAAATGGCGACGGCTGATGCTTTTATACCCCAGACACTCTGACGTCGGGGAAAGTGCGACATCAGCCGAGGCCAGACCCAGACTTTGGAATCCGGCCGACCGAAGGGCTGCCTGAGGCAGGACAACCCATATGTTATGACTGCAGATGCATCCTTGAAGGACATCATCAAGCAACAGCAGCCGATGCAGAAAAACACTGACTCTGGTACTCGGGCCGGCCGAGGGCTACCACAGCAGGGATAACCCACAGGTGATGACTGCAACAGTGAAACACGAGGAACATGTGGTCAGATCTTTTGCAAATGCCCCACTTAAAAAGCAAAAAGAGAATCGCCTACATGGGAAGGGACAGTAGGAGGCCCAGTGACATACCAATCGAGTCCCAAGACCTCCCTAGGGTCAAGGGCATCAGGTCTAGTGAGTTTTCCTTGCAGTCCATGAATGTGACATTTGTTTGTGCCAAAGACTCTGACAGTGGTCTGAGAGGGCCACTACAGTGTTGAAGGCAAGTACGTGCCCCCAATCCAATGCTCTTCAGCAGTGTGTTGGTCTGAATATCTCCATACTGGTGTCTGGTTCTGATATCAGATGGTGAGAGCAGTTTTCCCTCAGTTATAGTGTTTGAGGATGTCTGCAGTTCAAAGACAGAAGTCACAGAGGTACCCACACTCAACTAGAGATTCTAAGGCAGTCCATACACCAAAAAGCAGGGCCAAAACATCTGAACTTTAGCTTTTGCTCTCTGTTTTTATATCCAGTTCTATTGTGTGTGCTTTCTGAGTTTAAAGGGGAAACATCCTTCCATGAGGAATCTGATTCCTATGACTCTGGGATAGATGAACGGAATCAGATATCCTCAGTCTCATATGTTAGACACTTTGGACACATTTTCTTTTTCCTATCCACCACAGAATCTCATTTGGAGACACCTTCAGCTAGGTGAAGGGTTAGTTCAAGTCAGAAGCTAAGGATTTCTCTGATGCCTAGAAAAGGTATGTAGGGGTTTTGGCTCTACAAAATTTCTCACCTATTCCACCATTTGGTCTTGGAGGATATATTTACCAGAGTCTCTGGAATTGCAATCCAAGCCCCTGTTCTCAGTATGCCAGTCGCTTCTCTAAGAATCCAACTTTTGAGCCAGCCATTGTGCATACAGATTCTGTCAAGGGATCCTGGGTGTATTGGGCTTCAGCCAAGAATCCCATTTCCAGTGACCGGGAAAGCAGAGTGCTTGACCGGTTGTGAATGAAAGTTTATACCTCTGCTACTTTAGCCTTCAAGGCTCAGAACTGCCAACCATACACATTAAAGTTCCATGAGACTCTCCGACCATTAATCAAGGACAAAGCCCAGAGAGAGAAAAAGAGCTTTATCTTTGCAATCTCTTTTGCCAACGTGACAAACACTATCGTATGTGATTATGACTTAGCAGCTCCATAATGCAGAGCATGATAAAACATCCGCTTCAGTGCCCTATTAGACAAGTAGCTGTTGTTTGACAGTTGTATGTATACATTGAATTTACAATCATACTTAGCTATATTACCGATACCTGTAACTCCTTATGAATTGCAGGAGGAGTCAATTCTGGGCACACTGTGGGTGCTGCAAGGAGCACTTTTCACTAACATCGAAGACTGAAATACTAATTTCATGAACTTTAATCATAATTTCAGTTAGGAATGGGGTCCATTCCCATCATGGTTTTAGAACCCTAAAAGACCTGGAGAAATTAAAAAGGTAGAAAATGCCCTTCAAAAAGTTGTTCCTTTATCTGAAGACAAGAAAAGGGAAACAGCCTAAGGAGGCCAAACTGACCAAAATGGGAAGCTGGGGGGCTTCAATGCCAGGGCACCACAAGAGAACAGCTATGACTAAAAAGAGTTCTTTCCCTCAGATTCCATACTAATTAATTTCTCGTTATACACTTTAACCTTATCTCCCCAAGAGGAATGAGAGAGCTTGGTCTGCTTCTCAAAGAATGGAAGAAAATCACTTGGAACCTGGGTCTTACTTTATTATGCAATAGGTACTGGTTACAAATCATTAAAAAAAAAAGTTCTCATGCATTCCCCAGGAACCTGTACTGTAGACCTTCTAACTATAAACAGAGTATCAGTTTCTTGTACCAAGAAAAATATGATCCATTTTAAATTTAGCAAGACTAAACAAATTCATAGAAGTGCCAAAATTCAAAATTCTAACACTGAATGCCGTACTACTACTACTTTCATCAACATTTATGGTCACCCTAGACTGGAGTAATGTTTACATCCACAGAAAAAACACACAAGCAGTACCTGTAACTCAAAGCAGGGGTGCTCATTACTAATTTACGTTGGTGTATTTGCTGTACCCAGTGTATTTAAGAATTGCATGGCTCCAGTAACTGCATACTACAGATCCAAGGGCATTTACATTTATAAACCAAAAACAGCAACAAGAAATAAAAGAAACAACTATAATCCACTTTGTAAATGTATTCATTCTATACAGAACATTGGACTGAAGTGGACAGTAAATAACCATTAAATAATGATACATAAACACACAACCAGTGTTTACGCTTTTTCTTTAGAAAACCTATAACATTTTGATTAACGTTTACCCCTAGCTGGATGACTGGTTTAAACCCCTACCTGCAGTTAACCCTAGCCTGCCTCCAGACTCCGCAACTCTGTTAATCTACCCAAATCAATGCTAACTCCCTTCCAAAAGTCCTGTTTCTGGAAACCCTTATGGACTCCACCACAGGGCATTGCTATCACCAGCAAGTGTTGTCTCTGATTTTTTTTTAATTTAACCTCCAACAGAAGAATCAAGTTACTAGTAGAGAACTCCTCAAGACCTTGAGACATGGTATCCTCAATCCTGACCGTCCCTGGCAAGGTTTCATTTGAGAAAACTGCATTAGTACTTGTAGTGCAGATGGAAGCAACATGCCCAGCCTACTCCCTGCGCTTGCCCCATTCATCTGTTGCACTCCACCCACTGCATTTTAAAGAACTGTTACAGTGGATACAGCAGGTGAACCTCAGTCACTGAGTTCATTTCAGACCCAGATACCCACGCATTAGCCATAGACTCCTCAGACAGTCTAGGGAGCTCACTCAGTGAAACTGAGGATCCAAGCGACCTGGGACAAAACTCAGGAAAAAAACATTAACATCAAAGAGATGATGGTCATGTGGTACATCAAGTGGGTGGAGACCTCTTAGTACTTGTGCAGGCTGGCCATGGAAGCATGGCATCCACTGGCCATCTGATGCTCCTTCCCTGCAATAAGTTCTGACAGCAGAAGCAGACCATTGCAAACAGATGCTGAACAGGGATGTATTTCTAGACTTGGACCACAGGTGGGATGTGCTAAAAATAGACTTTATTGCCTCTCCACAAAATACCACTAGCATACCAGACATGGGACTCTCGACAACAGACACTGTGTGGGTGGATCTATTTCTGTATGCCTTTCCTCCCATCAGTCTTCTCAGGATAATTTATAGAATGAAGGAAGACTGATCAAAATGTGTTTCTAATAGCACCCTGGCAAATCAGCTCCAGTTTTCTCATCTACTAAGCATGCTAATGATGGAGCCTGTCCTCTGCTCATGGTTCTCTCTCAAAACAAGGGTTCATGCACCCTAAAGCTGTCACTGTGGATGATGTAATGCTAATTCTCTTTAGACAAATATCTACCAGGGACATACCTGCATTATGAGAGGAAGTTAGGAAGCCACACACACTAAGACATGCCTTGCAAAATGGAAAAGATTCTCCCTTTGGAGCCAGAGAGGCCCTGGAACCCAACCAGTCTTTTGTGTCCGTCTTTCACAGTTATCTGTCACTGCATACTTGAAGTATCTATGCATGCCTGCCCTGGGATTCCTCCTCTTATTCCTTGCTACCGCTAAAATAATTCCTACAGGTGGTAATATACCCAAGAAGGAAACATCCCATCTATGGGGTATGTTGATAAGGTAAACCTGAACACAGTTTCAGCAAGCAGTGGCAGCAGTCCTCTTAGTGACCATAACATCTGCTGGGAGGATTTCTGAACTGTTGGCACTTATGTGCAAAACACCTTTTCTCATTTCCACAAGGACAGTGTAATCCTGTGTCCATGCCGAAGTTGGTGGCAAAAGTTTCTCTTAATTAGGCCATTAATCTCCCACTATTACTTATACTACTGCAAGTGAGAAAGGGTCTTTTATAACCAGAACATGCATTGAAATGGAGACTTTACTTAAAAATAAAACTAAAGAAATAAGGAAAATAGATCAGCTATTCATTGGATCTGCAAAAGGAAGTGAAGCAAGCCAATCTTTCTAAATGGTTAACCTACTATATCTCCTTTTGTTATTCCTTCCATGGCAAGGCTACACCAGGGCATTTAGAAGACCATTACACACACTGCCCATTTTAAAAGCCACTGCCTTATCTGGCTACACCCTTTCACAGTCAAAATTTGGACTTTGCCTCCCGAACCAAGATGGATTTTGCCATGGCTATCCTGCAAGAGCTGTTGCAACCTGTACCTTCCTAAAGCCAGTCACCCACAGGTGAATAAGCTTTAGGAATCTCTCCAAAGGTTAGCACTAATGTGTCTATAGCTTACAGGAATGAAGCCCTGACTGTAATCCAGTTGACTGGTGTTTGATTAGCTGCTTGGCAGTTGATGCATAGGTGGGCAGGTTGGCATGCTTATGCCAGGGGGTTGGAATAGTGGCTTCATCTGGCTTACGCCCCTGCTTTACTGACACAGCCTCTGCTTGAGTATAAAGCATATAAAAAGGTAGATGCAGGGGGATGTGGCCCTGATCACCCAAGTTGGTGATGGTAGCCCAGCTCGGTGCATGTAAGGAGCATGCCTGCATGGACAAAGGGACTAGGAGGTTGAGCCACCTATACAAACAAATGTCCTCATAGCCAGTATACTGGTTAGGGCACAAGCAATCTCAGTGTCTGTCTTAAGGTCCCCCCCAGGAAGGCACTCGCCAGTGGCTCTGAGGACTTCCTACCATTGTGGAATGAATAGTCCATACAGTATGGAGGTCAGCAGGCAGAGGGGGAAAAATACTCAAAAAAAAAAAAAAAAAAGTATAGAAACAGTGAAAAATACAATGAACCTATTACAGTTGTGTACAAACTTACTATAACTGGAGATGTTTGGGTATATTCACTGTTGGATGGAGGGAGAAAAATAATTACCTCTGTTTCCTGCTTTTTACCATCCTGAGGTTTGGATAGCTGTCCAGTCACATTGTTTCCCACCTTTCCTCCTAACCAGACACATCAGCTCCTTCCTTGAATTTTGTTAGGGCATGGCAGGGGTGCTTTGGGGTTGTTAGGGTTGGGCAGCCACCTGAGCAACTAGTGCTTTGACTTCTGCTAGATTCCTGTTGATTACAGTGGCCAAGAAAAAAAAAAGGGTGACGTAGACTATACCTCTCAACTGTCCAGAGTTTTGCATAAAATCACTGGTAAATCATTGAGGACTGCTCAGAAAATAATGGCAGACATTTGAGTTTCATGCTTCATATCCTTCAAAAAATTCATACTAATGCAAAACCTGTTATTCTATCAACTTCTAAGTTTGGAAGTGTCCCTATTTTTGTGGTCTTTGTCCAGATTTCTTGATCTAAGAGGTTGAGAGGTATGATGTAGACAGATGTCCCTTTAATACGACTGGGGTGCTGATCATGTAGGAGGCATCTACCTAGCTTAAAAGTGGGAGAAGGGTGAACAATGAAAAGTTAGTACTGCTGCAACAGTAGGCATAAGCAATTATAGTAAATTGCTACACAACTGAATCCTCCTCTTCACCATCAGGCAGCTTAATAAGTTTCTGAGTTTGTCTATATGCAGAGCTTCTCATGATTTTCAGTATCTTGTAAGTTTTTGGCCAATGACACAACTGATCGATGTAACTGTATGTTGTGAAGTGGTAGATTTGATTTACAGATCCACTAAAAAGTCTCCAGTGCAATTTGTATTTGTAGGTCAAACACTTCTCTAATTACATTTAATTGACCTGCTACAAAGGTTTGCCGTACTGGGCATGCCTGGAAAATATGAATGCAATCTCTTTTCTTTTCTTTTTTTGACCAGTGTCAGCAGAGCTTAAACTATGAAGAATATCTTTGCTGTTCTAGATGATGTATAGAAATATTTGTAAAGTTATCTCCATCCAGAAATTCCGACATTCCTAGATTATGTAGCACATTTGGACATTAAAAAAAATCACGGTCCACCTCTAAGATGTTAATTCCAGCTTTAGGACCCTCTCTCATCTTATTTCTATACATAAAAGAATAATTCTCTTGAGGGACAAATTCCCCTGAATGCCTTCAAAATCTACCCGTACACAATCCCACCTGCCTCCCGGCTACTACTAACCACTTTAAGAACAGGATGCTCATCCTGTGTTCAAGTTAGTAACTCGGTTGACTTACGCGACAGTACTCCTGGGCAAGATCAAGGCATCACTGTACAACAGACCAATTATCCCAGTAACCTATTAACCAATGCCAGTACCTCAATGTATCTTTTCCTTTGGGAAAAAATAGTCTCTTATGCTTTGTGTCTGATTTTGTTTCAATTACCGGCAAAATATCAGAATTCAAAGGCTTCAATATTTTGTTTAAAAATTGTTTTAATAGCTGAGTTTCACATCTAGCATAGACAAGGCCTATCACTTACTATTCCTCCCAGAAAATTATCCTCTACCAATGTACACAAGACCTTTTTTTTTTTTTTTACATCTGACAGAAATGTCTGTAGCACTTGTGTAATTAAAACTATTTGGAACAGCAGATGTTCTTCATATTTCATTGTTGCAGTCATCATCTGTGGGTTATCCCTGCTTGTGGTAGCCCTCGGCTGGCCCGAATACCAGAGTCAATGTTTTTCTCCATCGACTGCTATTGCTTGATGCCTGACGTCAGGTCATCAGTACTATAAAGGAAGGCAGCCGATGCTATTACATCAGTCTTTCTTGCCATGCAGCCCATAGCAGAAGCAGTTCGCAAGTGTGCCAGTCGGTCGCTACCAGAGTTAGAATTACAGCTGAAAACATCTAAAGCTAAGTACCCCATTGGGGATCCTTTTTCTTGCACTAACTGATGTCCGAAAAAGTTAACTATTGTCTCACCTGTGGAAAGCAAATACCACACAGAGACTTCCATTCATACTGCGTCACTTGTTTAGGCCCAGACCTTGACAGCCCCTGTTGCTGGTTCTGTGGCCTTTTTAACGCAAGAACCATTCATCGTAGATCTCTTATTGTAGCCAGGTATTTTCATCTTCCATTTTCGCATTCCAAAATGGTGTCCGTCAGCCAACAATCCATAGACTTTCCAAAAAAACGTAAGGATAAAGATACAGACCACACAAGGCTAAGCCTTCTGATTCTACCACTAAGCAAGTTGTCAGTTCTCTGGAATTCATTGAGGCGCCTTTGCAGCCCCTGATGCCCAATTTGATACCTTCGCAGGCCACTACTGAGACCCATTCGGAGGTCGGTATGACACACAAATTTTCTTCGTCTTCCGAGCCTTTGGTGGTCTCTGGAGCCATGATGCAGGCACAGTCTTCTGAGGAGGTTTTTCGCACTACCGAATCTAGACAAAAACTGATTTCTTCTCTTGACTACCGTTTCTCTCATACTGATGGATACTCTTAGGCCTAGAAGCAAGGCCACTCCTAGGAAAACTACCTCTAGCCACCATTTTACTCCTCCACCACCCCAAGCTCAAATGCTTAAAAGGGCAGAGGATCTTATCACCCTTATCAGGGGTACTCAGGCTCCAATTTCTAAAAGGAAAAGAGGCCTTAATCCTGAAATACTGACAGAACAGGATTCTGAGGAGTCTGATTATTCAGATTTTGAAGAGGACAACCTCTGACTGCTTATGAGGATTCAGATGCAGAAGTATCCATTCCTTCTGCCTCCCCACCAGAAGATCTTTCCTTTGGGGAAACCCTTCACACCCTCAGGGAAGATTTCCCCTAGTAATCCCAGGTCTTCCCTCAGTCTAAGAAAAGACTAAGAGAGTTTCTAGACCTGTCCCAGCACAGACCCTTGGCCATCCCTCCAATCTTAGAAGTGGTTGATGATGTCTTCCATGAATCCAGCTTAGCTCCTGATGCCTTCCCTCCTGCTCCCGGAAAACCTGACAGGAATTACAGAGTACCGGATTCTCACAAATACCTGTACAGAAATCCTGCTACAGACCCGCAGGTCATTATATAGAGACCAAAAGGAGCTAAGGCTAGTTCTGCACTTTTGAACTATTAAAACAAAAGATTTCAACCGTTCCTGACTGTGCCAATTCGAAAGCGTTAGCAGATTTACTGCACTCTGTCAAGTGGCCAAACACTGTGGATATGACACCCTATAAGCCTCAAACAGGGCAGCAGTGTCAGGATCTGTCATTAGGAGACATGCATAATTGAAGAAACAACCTCTCCCTGATCATGTCAAATCTAAATTACTTGATGCACCCTTGGATAAGGACCACTTGTTTGGAGTAAAAGCAGAAGAGGTGCTTAAAAAGATGGAAGACAAAGCAAAATCTATGCAAACAGTAAAATATTTCCTTCAGGTACAATCTCTTAGGTTCAGCAGGAATTTTCTCTCAAAACACTGGTCCTTTCCTGCACCTAGCAGACAGAGGCAAATTAAGCCCCGCAGGGATAGACCACCCAGACTCCTATCCCAGGAACAGCAGAAAACCAAACAGTGGAGCACTTCTGCTCCAAAGGCAGGGAGTTCTAAGCCATCCCTCTATGGCAAAAACTCTAAATGATGCCCTCTTCCCCCCTCTACCCTCTTTTCACTCAGCAAAAACTAGGAGGAAGGCTTTCCCTCTGTAAAGAAAATAAGCTTTCTGTAAAAAGGACCAACTGGTCTTAAAGATCATTTTTCAGGGATACAAATTCTCCTTCAACGAACTCCCATTTCCAAGAGGGTACCCAGAATTACCTCCAAATCAGTGGCCAGAGGCACTGAAACAAGTCCAAACTCTCATACCCCAAGGGGCAGTAGAACCTGTCTCCTCAGATCAAACAGGCAAAGGCCTTTACTCCAGATTATTCCTTGTTCCCAGAAAAGAGGGCACTTGGCGCCCCATCCTGGATCTATCCATTCTGAACACCTTCCTGGTGGTCCCCAAATTCAAAATGCTAAATTTGCAGCAGCTGCTGCCTATGCTGACAAAAAATGCCTGGTTAGTTACCCTAGATCTAAAAGATGCCTACCTCCACATCCCCATAAAGGAATCCTGCAGGAAATTCCTTCACTTCAGAGCAGGCTCACAATGCTTTCTGTTCTCTACACTACCCTTTGGCTTATCTACTGCTCCCAGGGTATTCAAATGCTTAGCCCCGGCCATAGCCTTTTGCAGAAAAATATACAGATTTACCCTTATCTGGATGACTGCCTCATTCAAGTAGACTACAAAAAAAAGCTTCTCAAGGACCTTCTCTTTGTCAAAACCCTCCTAACCTCCTTAGGGTACACCACAAGAAGAAGAAATCAAAGCAAACACCCTCCAGGAAGATCATTTTCTTGGGAGCACTGCTGGACACAGTATCCCAAATGGCCTTCCTATCCCCAGAAAAGCAGGGCTTCCTGCCTCTCTATTTTACCCAGCTGGCTTCCAGAAGTCACCTCACTGGGAGGAAGTTCCTTAAAGCCTTGGGGTACATGCCATCTTGCATCCTTCTAATTCCTCTGGCCAGGCTTCACAAGAGAAAACTTCAGTGGTATCTAAAGAACCTTGGTATCAGCACTCTCAAACTCTAGAGACCTCTCTCCCTCTGATCCGCTGTATAAGGGCTGTGTTTCTCTGGTGGGCAGGGGCCTGTGCCCAGAACAAGGTTCTTTCCTTCACCCTCCACCCAACCGGGCAGACCATTACCACCAACTCCTCAGACATTGTTGGGGGGCTCCCCTAGAAGGCAGGTGCACACAAGGTCTTTGGGATGCCCAGCACCTTCCCTTACACATCAACCAGAAGGAAATGGTGGTCATACAAAAGGCTCTGACATTCTTCAAACCCCATCTCAGGCCAGAGATTCTCCTTGTTAAAACAGACAACAGCACAGTAATGTGGTACATCAACAAACAGGGAGGGACCCAATCTTACCCTCTGTGCGGGATAGCCATGAACCTCTGGCTGACAGCCTCTTCCATGGGATTACACCTAATAGCCCAATACCTACCAGGGATCAACAGCACCCAGGCAAATCACTTAAACAGAAACTTACTGGATCCCCACAAATGGCAGCTCCACAGAAAAATCTTTTTACAAATCACTCTGGTGTGGGGGACTCCGGAGGTGGATCTCTTTGCTTCGCACCTCAACCATCAGGTGAAAATAATTCTGTACCAGGGAGTATCACCACCTAGCGTGGAAGGTGGATGCCATGACCTTCCCCTGGAACACCCTCTTTGTGTATGCATTCCCTCCTCTGCCTTTTATTCCCAAGGTACTGATCAAAATAAGGGAGGAGAGACGAAAATCCATCCTCACTGCCCCAGATTGGCAGAGACAACATTGGTACCCCGTACTGAGCAGCCTCACCTCACAGCCTCCCAGGCAGCTTCCCCAGATCTCAGACCTCTTAACTCGGGTGGGGAGGGAATGTTGCACCCAGACTTGCAGACTCAAATTATCAGCATGGCTAATACTCTAAAAGCAAACAAGGGGCCCCTGTTAAGCAAACAGGACCTAGACATTATCACAGAGGCCAGAAGGCCCAACACCAGAAAATCTTACGCAGGAAAATGGAAAAGATTCTGCTCATGAAGCCAGTCCAGAGAGGAGCAATACCTTACAACCCTCCATCCCTCTTATCCTGGACTACCTAACAGAGCTACTTTATAGTGGCCTCTCCTTCTCCTCTATTAAAACCCACACCTCAGCCATTTCAGTTCATTTTGATACAGAACAGCCCCTGTTCTCCCATCATTTGATTAAGCAATTCTGCAGAGGGACTTTTAATATCAGACCTCCCAGAAGGCCCCCACTCCAGCCTGGGTCCTGAATTATGTTTTGGAAAAACTAACCTTGCTACCCTTCGAACCTGCTTCTTCAGCAGAACTAAGATTCCTCTCCTGGAAGACTTCTTTTCTCCTAGCTATCACCTCAGCCAGAAGGGTTTCAGAACTTCAGGCACTGATGGCCATTGAGCCCTTTATCATCTTCCATGCAAACAGGATCTACCTGAGGACTAATCCCCCCTTTATGCCCAAGGTGGTATCTAATGTAACTCAACTGGGCCATACATCTATTGACCGTCTTTCCTAACCATCAAAACAAGGGAAAAAGACTTCTGCACTCACTAGACATGCACAGACAGCTCAGACACTATCTGGACTGTACTAAACCCTTTAGGAAAACAGACCAACTACTTGTCAGGTTTGCCCCAGGGGCAGAGGGGAAGTCCATTTCCAAACAAACCATTTCCAAATGGATATCACATTGTATCCATTTCTGCTACAGATTGCATGGGAACCCCCCCCCCCAAGTCTATTTGAACCCATTCCACTACGGCAGCCTCCACTTTCACAGCATTCCTCAGAGGAGTTCTCACCAGGGACATCCTGGAAGCTGCCACCTGGACGTCTGTCCATACCTTTACCAAACATTACCACCTACCTCTATTTTCTAAGGCTAGGACAGAGTTTGCCTCTGCAGTTCTGCTGTTCTTACTAATCCTACCACCCCTCTCCTCAGCTCTGGGAATCCTCCCACAGGTGATGACTGCAACACTGAAACACAAATAACATAGTACACTTACCATAAATGTAGATGTTCGAGTGTATTCACTGTTGCAGTCCTGGTTCCTCACCCTCCTTCCCCCTTGTATCTTCTTTCTTTAGGGAGACATAAGTTTTTAATGGTGGCTTTTAGCCACCAGGACCACTTTGCCATATTTACTTGGGCCTCTGACTGTTTAGGGCAAGAAAAACTGATGTAATGGCATTGGCTACCTTCCTTTATAGCACTGACGACAGGAAGCAAACGACAGCAGCCAATGCAGAAAAACATTGACTCTGCTATTCGGGCCGGCCGAGGGCTACCACAGCAAGGATAACCCACAGGTGATATAACAACTTGAAGAACAGCAGTAAGAAGAAATCCACAACTGGCCACAGCACAAACGCAAGTTAAATATAAAACTCAAAACTCTAGCGCCTCTTTCTTTTAACCCACAGGTGATGACTGCAATAGTGAATACACTCAAACATCTACATTTATGCTAAATGTGCACAACTGTACTTTCTCCCTCAGCCTTTAAAAGGTAAAACCACTTTATGCTGTGCTACTCTTGGGATATGAGACTCCCATAAAAACTCTGACATCTAGTGCTTCAGCCTGCCTGCATAGGCATTTGACAGGTTAAAACAAAAGGCTGGTGGTAAACACAGTGTTTGTGGTAGTATAGTCTTAATACCAGAACTTGAAAAAGTTCTAAATTCGAAGATTTCTGCTTTTCACGGTAACGTTAATCTTTGCAAACACTGCATCACAAAGTAAAAAAGAACCTTCAGTAGTAAATGAAAGCCAAGTATTTAATTTTAATACAATTCCATAACAGAAAAGTTTTCTTAAGTTGTTGAGACAGGTTATAATTTAACAAAGTCACAATTGTTTTCAAAACATTACTTCATACCTCTCCAAAGCCTTTCAATAATTCAAATATTATAAAGACTTCTTACGGTTGAGTCAATAAGACTGTTTTGAGCTGTATATGTCCTGAGCATAGCCATGCAGACCTGACTCTCCCTAATCAGTACAGCCAAAGGCTCCAGTTGTAGGGGCACTATATCCCTATTTTAAACTTGGTTGACTTTTTCGAAACAGTCACCAAGGCCATTGACGAGGGAAAGGCAGTCCATACAGCCTACCTAGACCTGGCGAAGGCTTTCGATACAATACCCCACTCGGGTATCATTGAAAAACTCATCAACTTAAATGTAAACCCATACATTACAAGATGGGTTGCAAACTGGCTGAGTGACAGAACCCACAGGGTCAGAGTTGCTGGTGCCATGTCAGACTCAAATCCTGTCACAAGTGGTGTCCCACAGGGCTCAGTCCTGGGCCCACTCTTGTTTGGCATCTACTTTTCTGAAGTACAAGCAAACACAGGAGGGTTATGGCTGACAAAGTTTGCAGATGACTGCAAACTGGGCGCCGTAGTCGAAAACACATCTGACACAGATATCCTTCAGAAGGGTCTCACAGAAACGGATAACTGGTGCCAGAGCTATGGCCTAAAGTTAAATGCCAAGAAATGCAGTCATACCCTTCGGGAAAAACAAGGTTACCCCTAGCTACCATATAGGTTGCAATCCACTGATCACAGAAGAAGTTATCAGGGACCTGGGGACCCAGGTTGACAGTAGCCTTTCATTCGACACTCATATTGCTAAAGTAGTTAGTAAGACCTTCTACATTGCCCACCTTATCATGAAGGGATTCACATCTAGATCAAGGGAGGTCATAGTCTCCCTATACTCATCACTCATCAGACCAATGATTGAGTACAATGCCCCATTCGGAATGTATCTGACCCGACACTTGCAGCAGCTGGAAAGGCCACAAAAGTTCCTCACCAAAAGGATAAAGGGTCTCAAAAATCTGTCTTATGCTGCCCGACTGAAAGAACTCCAGCTATATTCAGTTGCTTACCGCTTGCTCAGAGGTGACCTGTGCCTGACATACAAGGCCATGTCAAACCCAGATTTGATGAACATGCTTCATCTCAAAAAATCTAGATCCCTCAGAGCCACAAGGGCGGGAGACTTAAACCTCAACACGGTTATTAATAGGACGTGCTGGAGGGATAGATTCATCACCCAAAGACTCCATATGCTGTGGAACAAAATCCCAGTATATGTGAGGCAGAGCACCTCGCTGGCCTTGTTCAAGAGGAATCTTGACCAATGGATGGGAGATCGCAGATACACCCCAGGGGTTACCTCAGTGTCACTGCTCGACAGAGGCACAGCAAAATAATGGGCATAGTTTCTCCAAACTAAAGGGGTGGCGTAAGCCACAAAACTATGGGCTAGGCTTGTAAATGCCCTCGGGCAGATAGCCTAGTATGAACCTATGAACCTATTTAACTCCCAGTCTAATCAACATCTTATCCTGTTCTTTTGAGTTTTAATCCACATTTTGTAACACGCTTCTAAATTTTCTAGGAAATGCTATTTTTGTCAGAAGTTTAAATAAAACCAACTAAGCATATCAAAAGCCCTTTCTACATCATTCCAGATAAGTACTTGCGTCTTTTGGATGGCCATTAATTTTCTTATGTTTGTCAAATAGCTGCTGTCATCCGACAATCCAACACTGGTCAAATGAATTAGCTCTGGCAGTATTTGTGCCATTCTTTGCACTACTACGGTTGTGAATACCTGATAATAATACTAAGACAGGCTTGCACAAGGATGGAAGCACAGATCCTTCCCTTCTTTTAGAATTGTCGTAATTAATTTAAGCCAGAAGAGTGGAACCCACCTGCTACCCCATAAATGTGTTCATGACCTGTACCTAAATTTCTATTTGTCGGTCAAGTTCCAATTGCCATTCTTTATTGTTCTGTCTTCCTGTGAGAATTTCCCCAAAACATGATTTTTAAGTATTGCCTTTAATTCCTTCAATATGTTGCAGCAATCATTTCAGTCTTTTGGAACTTACCCTGAGCTACCCATTCATAGCCTGCTCTAGGCACTAGTGAACCCTGCGGTTGCTAGGGGCCCCCAACCACAGCAAGTTATGTTATCCTGATATTTTGTAACCTGTCGGTCAAACCAGGAAAAGCTAGTATATCAATCTTGTAAACTTAAAAAAACCATGTAAATAACTTTAATTTGCATTTCCTTTAAAATTCAGAGATATCTCTGGTGATAGTAACAGTGTTTTATCAAGTAACAGGCTTAAAAATTCCATTAAATATTTTACCACTGATGCGGTGCCATAAACCTTACAGGTGGACATTATCTTCACTAAAACTAACATCACAGTCAGCATTAGGTACCTGCAATACCCGTGGCTGCAGAGGGAAACTACAGTTGTGTACACTTACCATAAATGTAGATGTTCAAGTGTATTCACTGTTGCAGTCATTACATTTGGGTAATCTGCTGGCAGGTTGCCCTCAGTTGGCCTGAATTCCAAAGTCTTGGGTCCTGCGTCGGTTGCTGTCTCCTCTTCCATGACGTCAGGCCATCAGGGGTATAAAACAAGCAGCCAACGCCATTTTCTTTAGTTTTTCTTGCCCCAGATATCAGGTGCCCCCAAAAAGGTAGCAAAAAAAATATATAGATATAAACTATATATACATGCATCAATACAAACTTTACCTTCATCTACAAGCAAATACACCACATAGGTTGTAGAAGATAGAGGAGGAAAGATAAACTCCAGAATGAAAGGGGGATGGCAGGTGGGTAACCTGGACTACAACAGTGAATACACTCGAACATCTACATTTATGCAAAGTGTACACAACTGTACTATGTTCTTCGTGTTTCACTGTTGCAGTCATTACATTTGGGTAGAATCCCAAAGCTATGGATGGGAGGCTGGAGCTAAACAGCATTAGGTGCGGCTATAAGGCCCTGCAGAACTGCAGTGGCAAAGCCTGCCCTGGACTTAGAGAGGCAAATGATACTGCTTTGTAAAGGTATGAACAGAACTCCAAGCCGCAGCCTCTAGAATGTCTTTGGTTGATACTCCCCTGAGAAAGGCTGCTGAAGTAGCTGCAGCTCTGGTGGAATGAAACCTAATGTCCTTGGGCACAGGTTTGCCATGGGGCAAGTAGCAGAAACGAATGCAGTGGCTTATCTGCTTTGAAATAGCCTTTCCTTCTGATCCTGCAGCAAATGCCACTAGTAATTGCTCAGTTTTTCTTAGAGCTTTAGTCCTGCTCAAGTAGAATCTTAGCTGTCGGTGTACATCCAAGGAATGCAGAATTCTCTCCCCCCTTGTTCTGCGGATTTGGATAAAAGGTTGGCAGATAAATAGTTTGGTTAAGAGCCACACTGGAAATCACCTTAGGCATAAAGGAAGGATTTTTCCTCAGAGACACCCAGTCTGGGTAAAAAATGATAAAAGGCTCCACAGCCATGAGTGCCTGTAGCTCTGAAACTCTTCTTGTTGAAGTAATTGCTAGGAGCAGAGCTGTTTTTCATGATAAGAACTTTATATCAACAGTAGCAGCTGGTTCAAATGGAGGCAGAGTGAGCTTTTCCAACACATAATTAAGGTCCTATGCAGGTATTGGTGATCTTCTAGGAGGCCTTAAATGTTTGGCTCCTTTAAGATACTGCTTTAGTAAAGGATGAGAAAAGATTGGTGGCTCTGTATTGTAATGAGCTGAAATGGCAGAGGCATGGATTTTAATTGACGAGAAAGATAGGCCTTTGTCAAGCATCTCAGTCAAGTATTGTAAAATATGAGGAATATTAGGTTCTGCTGTATCGGTTCCTTGTGCTTGAGTCCAAGCACAGAATCTCTTCCATTTATCAGCATAAGATTTTCTAGTACTAGGTCTTCTGGCTTCCAAAATGACATCCATCACAGCTGTACTGAAAGGTGTTGTTTGTATAACTACATGATCAGCCATGCTGCCAGGTTCAGTGTCTATAGCTGATTGTGCAGGATATGATGGTTTTGCTGGGACAGTAGTTGAGGTCTTTGAGGTAAGGTCCAAGTTGGGTATTGAAACAAGTTCCTTTGGATTGGGTACCAGTATTGGCGGGGCCAGTCCGGGGCAATCAGTATCATCTTTGGTTTCTCTTGTCTGACTTTTGGTAGGACCCTGGGAAGAAGAGGCAGAGAAGGAAAGGTGTAAACTGATAGTTTTTTCCAACTGAAGGATAGGGCGTCCACTTTCCATGCTTGTCTGTGGTAAGTTCTTGTGCATAATCTTTTCAATTGCTAATTTTGTGGAGAGGCAAATAGATCTATATCCGGGCTCCCCCATTTCCTTGTTATCTTGCTGAAGACTTGTGGATCTAGTTTCCACTCATGAGGGTCCATAAGGTTTCTGCTTAAATTGTCTGCCAGAGTATTTTGTTTTCCTGGCAGGAATTGAGCTTGAATATGTATTTGGTAAGTCAAAGCTGTGCCACAGTGTCATGACTAATCTGCAAAGGGGGGGGTATGAGTGCGTGCCTCCCTGCTTGTTTATATACCACATAACCGTGGTGGTGTCTGTCTTTATCAGTAGTTGTCCTGGATGAAGTAAGTCCTTGAAGGCTGTCAGGGCATTTTGAACAGCTAGCATCTCTTTTTGGTTGATATGTAGATGCATTTGTTTTGGGGTCCATATGCCCTGAATGCATTTTTCCATCATGTGGGCCCCCCATGCATAATCTGATGCATCTGTTGTTAACGTTTGGCTGGCAGGGAGTACAGTGAAGGCCCATCCCATGTTTTGGTGACATGCCTTTGCCCACCATAGAAACTCCTGTTGTAGGCAGGGGAATGAGAGGAATCATTGTTTCCAGACTGTGACAATGTTGACTCCATAAACATTTTAGGTACCATTGAAGTTTCCTCATATGCAGTCTTGTATATGGAACCAGTAGGATGCAGGATGCCATGAAGCCCAAAGCCTGCAGAGTTTGTCTTGCAGATAACTGGGCTTTTGTTGCCATCAGTTTGAAGTAAGTAGTCAGTTGCCTTTGTTTGTCTGGTATGAGGTAAGCCATCTGGCCAGTTATATTCAAGCTTGCACCCAGGAATGTTATCTTTTGAGAGGGTACCAGTTGTGACTTCTTTTCGTTTATTGTGTACCCTAGGCATGTTAAAAGCCTTTTCACAAACGCCAGGTGTTGAAGAAGAATGTCCTTGTTCTCTGCTTGAATGAGACAGTCATCCAAATAAGGATATATTTGTATACTTCTTTGTCTGCAAAAAGCAATTACTGGTGCCAGGCACTTTGTGAAGACCCTGGGCGCAGTAGATAAGCCAAAGGGCAGTGCAGAGAATTGGTAATATCTTCTGCACGATTCCCTTATTGGGACATGCAGGTATGCCTCTCTTAGGTCTAATGTCACCAGGCAAGCATTCTTGCCCAGCATGGGCAGAAGCTGCTGCAAAGTCAGCATTTTGAATTTTGGTATGTCCAGGTATGTGTTCAAAATTGATAAATCCAGTATTGGCCGCCAGGCCTTGTCCTTTCTGGGTATCAAGAACAGTCTTGAGTAAAAACCTTGTCCTTTTTCCTGTTCTGGTACTGGCTGAATGGCCCCCATATCCATGAGGGACGTAACCTGTTTCTGTGCCTCTGCCCATTGATTTTTTGGCAGATCTGGCCAACCGTTTGCCATTGGCAGAGTATGGAAATTGAATCTGTATCTCTGTGATACTATGTTTAGCACCCACTTGTCCTGGGTTATTAACTGCTAATTTTGAATAAAAAGTGCTAATTTTCCCCCTAAGGGTGCTGCCACAAGGTAAGTGCTTGGTGAAGGCAGAGGGAAGTCATTGGGACTGTTTTCTGTAGGGTTGCGCTTTATCTCCTCCAGATTTGGAGGTAGAAGCGCCCCATTGCTTTGACCTGTAAGAATCTTGTGCCTGGTGTCTGGAACCCTTAGGGCATCTGGATTTGCCCCTTTGAGCTCTGTCTGACACAGGAAAGGACCAATTTTTTGTAGGTCAGTGTTTACTGAATCTTGGTGGCTGCACTTGTAAGAAGTCTTTTACAGTTTGCATAGACTTAGCTTTGTCTTCCATTTTCTTTAAAACCTCTTCTGCCTTAATACCAAACAAAGTATCATGCTGTAAAGGTGCATCCAGTAATTTAGCTTTAACGTGATCAGGCACATTTTGCTCTTTTAGCCAGGCATCCCTCCTAATCACAGATCCAGTAACTGCAGCCCTGCAGGAGGCCTCTAAGGAATCAAAACCACATTGCAAAGTATGCTTTCCAGCTTGTTCAGCTGCATGCAATAATTCCTGCAATTCTTTATTTTCTCCACATTCAGAAATCAACATCATTTTCTGTTTCAGCACTACATGTTGTTGATACTTAAGCATATGAAACTGGCAGTTTAAGGCCCTAATTGCCAAGGTGGCAGATGTATAAACCTTCTTTCCCCATCTATCTAGTGCCCTTGAATCTCTGTCAGGGGGGGGTAGGATTTTTTACTGTTGAGGCCTTAACTCCCTTTGGACCCTGTGAAATAGTTTCAGGATCAGCAGCAGGGTTTCTAAACAAAAATTTGTGAGAGTCAGGGACCCTGTAATATCTGTCAGGCTTGCTGGGAGCCGGAGGTAAGGAGTCAGGGGTCAAGCTTGACTCCGAAAACACATCATCCACAATGTCTAAAACAGGGGGTATGGCTAAAGGCCTGTGCTGAGGGAGAAGAAGGAAATCCCTGAGCCTCTTTTTTGATTCTGAGAAATCTTGACTCTCCCAGTGAAAATGCTCCCTCAAAGTATGCAAGGTTTCTCCAAATGAATAATCCTCAGGAGGAGATGCAGATGGAATAGACTCCTCTGCATCAGAATCCTCAGAGGGAGGTACAGATAATTCCTGATCAGAAGAGGAATCAAAAGAAATAGAAACCTGATCTGAAGATTCATAGTCAGTGTCTTGCCTAGGCCTCTTATCAGGAGGGGGATGGGAACCCCTGATCAAGGTAATAAGGTCTTCAGCCATTTTGATCATCTGATTTTTAGGCATAGTGGCCTGTGCACGTGGCTAAAGTTGCTTTTGTCTTTGGTTTTGCAGCTGTCGTCTGTTTGATGTAAAAATGTTAAGGCCTGAATACACCCTCAGAAGCCGGTGCCTGCTCAGTGGCTCCGGACCCATCCGAAGGAGATACATCCGTGGGTCTAATACTTTGAGTATCTCGCGGCATGCCAGACTCCACATGGGTCTCGGTAGGGGCCTGTGACTCGAAAGTAGCAGGTATCATGGGCTGCAAAAGCTCCTCACTGAGTACCGGTGACTGGCTTAGGAGAAGCTTCGTCGTCAGTTTTGGACCTCGACTGTCTGTCTCTGTCCTTTTCTTTGCGTTTTTTTATGTACTCCGGTAGTCGGATTGCTATCCGACGACATTTCACGGTAGTTAAATCTGTTTCCAAAATACTTTGAGGCAAAAATATACCGACGCTTAATAGTGCGTTGGTTAAATCTAGCACAAAACTGACAGCCAGGCACATTGTGATCAGGGCCTAGGCAAGGAATACAGTATAAATGAAAATCCTTATGAGGTATTTGCTTCCCACAAGTAATACAATTATTAACTTTTTCTGACATCGGTATGGAGCAAGAAAAAAGTTTCCCCAATGGGGTACTTAACTTTAGTCTAGACTTTGGTTCTGAAACTCAAACTCAAATATTTCAGGAGTCAGCCGACCGGCACTTGCGAAATGCTTCTGCTTCGGGCACCGCGCAGCAAGAAAGACTAAAGAAAATGGCGTTGGCTGCTTGTTTTATACCCCTGACGTCATGAAAGAAGAGACAACAACCAATGCAGGACCCAAGACTTTGGAATTCAGGCCGACTGAGGGCAACCTGCCAGCAGATTACCCAAATGTAATGACTGCAACAGTGAAATACGAAGAACATCCCTCTAATCATCCTTGACTGTGTGGGGGCCCCACAAAAGCTGCTGGTGGTTGGGGAAAAACGAGGATTAAAAAAATTTATTAGTTTCATGATTCTGCTCCTTAACCTGAACATGGCTGTGATGTGACCCTTTTAAGGTAAAGCTGATAATGAACATGAGCAAGACGGAGCTCAGTGCATACCTTGCGTTATAAGAAGAGCTGATGCTTCCAATCTTCAGGGATGTTTTTCTCTTCCAGGGAGTTTTATAAATACTGGCAGAACACCCGATACTATAACTCTCAACTTCTTTGATGAAGAATTCAGCTCAGTGCCAAAAATAATAGCAGAATAAAGTTTCAAAATCAAGAACACACTTCAAATATTACTCTAATTCCCTTAAAAAGTTAACAGAATAATAGTTATTGCATCAACATGTATTTTTTTGGACAATAAGAAGTACAAAACTCAGATGTCTGGATTTGACTGTCTAATTCTGAATGATTTACTAGCAAATTAAACTTTTTACAAACGACAGAGCAAAACCAGGGACAGTGACATATATGCATTACTCCTCAATGAGGTAAATAAAAGTTACTTAGCCCTGCTGCTGTTTGATGACTACTAAACAGCAGTCACTAATATGGTGTGGCAGTATTGGTGTTGCAAAATGTATTGCTATTTGCTGAAATAAGTAGAAGACTAATATTGGTATGGCTTATGCTTGTGTGTGTTTGTAAAAAAAATATCACTGATTTTTATCTGTGCACACACCCAGTAATTCTAGGGCACATATGTTATTCTTCTGGGTATCAGTAAAAATACAGCTAACAAGTAATTATATTTCAAAAGTAATAGATAAAATATATCACAAAACATTCAGACACTTAGATCTTCTAGGATTCTGGTGGTCCGTATTCTCCAGACTGTATAAATGGATACAGGAGGCTCCCTTAATCACCACTGACTGTGTGTGTGTGTGGGGTGGGCACAAAAACTGTTGCTGGTTGGGGAAAAATGAGAAAAAAATGTATTAATTTTCTGATTATGCTCTTTAACCCGAACAGGGTTGTGATATGACCCCGTTAGGATAAAGCTGATAATGGCCATTGCTTTCAAATGCACCCATTCTAAAACCAGCCCTGCTTAGATGTGTGTGTAAAGAAAACTACTGTAGGTTGTATGTGTGTGTGTGTGTGTGGGGGGGGGGGGGTTGTGTGGCTATTACTTTAATTTTCATCACAGTCAAACCTTAGAGGTGTACACAGAAGGTCACTATAGCTAATGTTTGGCTTAAGGACAGTGTGGTTATTTTTGCTTTACTTTTCTAACAGACATCACAGGTGTACACAGGTTACTACAACTTCTGTAGGGGGCAGTGTACTGTCTAGGAGCAACAAAGCAGAATACGTTACTGTAATCATTTTTTTCCCACTTTCCTCACAATCATACATCAGGCATGTATACTGGTGGCTGCCTTTGGAAGCTACAAGTGAGGAGTGAGGATGCATGCTATGCATATGTATGTCAGCAGTCACTTGAAATGCATGACTGTGGCAATTTGTACATCTGCTTTCATCCCAGTCTAGCACCAGTGGGATACATAAGCAGTGACTGTCTTTTTTGGGGTGGAAGGTTAGTGAGGCAGGCAGTATTCTGGGATAGACCTGTGTATCCTCACAACAATTGGCTTGTTAGCTTATTGTGAGCTACTATTTTGTCACCTTTGAACATTTAGCCTTGGGCAGAACTTAATACCTTCCTTGAAAGACAAAAAAAAAAAAAAGGGAAAGAAATAAAAAAACTGAAATTCTTTTCTTACTCATGATTTTAGTTTAGGCTACCATTGGATTAAAAGGTTGGGAAATGCTCTAAAGTGCATCCCAGAGCATCTATGACCCTATGGCTTCTTGGACTCTGGCTTTTTTTGTGTTATTTCCTAAAAGATAACTACTGTGCTATCTTGGTTAGGAAAGGTGTGTTGAAAGGATGCCAGGAAAACTAAAGCTGAACAGAAACACTGAATTTCTTTCTTTGATCATAATTTCTGTTTATGCCATCATTGGACGAAAAGGTTGTGTAAAAAGGAAAAAATAAAAATGCGCTTCAGAGCATATACAAAGTTATGGTGTCTTGAAAAAGCTGAAGAATACGGCAAAATGTGAGAACAGAAAGAAAAAAAGTAATGTGCACTGAATGGCGAATCCAACATGGGGGGAAACAGAGGGGAGGACTGGTGGGTGAGGTCTGAAATAGTAGGTCAAGGGTGTCATTTCACCCATGTCCAGACAGTTACATAAAGTTGCTAAGATGTATCATTGTTGCAACTAAATGCCAGTAACAGTGAAAGTCCCTTTGTGAGATGCGCTACATAGTATGGTACATTAACCTGTTGTAATGTAAGAGCATTGCAGCTACAAGTTACACTGTGTAGTATTCCTAAATGCTTGCAGCATTAACTAAGAGGTTGCTTAGGAGGGGTGGTAGTGACAGGGTGATGCTTACACTGGAAGTGCCTAGGCAGCTCCCCAACTTGACATTTGCTGGGGGCCCCCAAAATACTAACACTGGCCCTGTACCCATTTCAATGTGGTGGTCTACATGTCGAGATGTATTCAACCCAAGATATTCTGGAATATATAAAACCTAACATAATTCTTGAAAAATCCTAAGTATTTCTTTTGGATTACTAATTATTTCATCTTTTGCTCGAGTTCTGATTTTAAAATTGCTCTTTCATTTTACTGCTGTATTGATCTAACTTCTAAAGACTTTGTTGCTTTGCTAGTATTCAGGAAAATGAATATTGCTCCCTTCTGGAAAGTACAGTTGTGTACAATAAACTTACCATAACAGTAGATGTTCAAGTGATCACTGCTGCAGTAGCTTTGGTTATAGGGGTTACATCCTGTCAGGGAGGCAAAGACATAAAAGCTGGCCAGCTTCAGGCATCTTCCATGTACCCAAATTGTCAGACAGCTCGAGCTGAGCTGCCTAAAAGACAAGGTTGGTTGCCAAACCCTACAGAGCTCTACTGCTTCCGAGGAATATGCTCTTCTGAAGCTTTTGAGGATCGATGGTCGACTTGTGCTGTTCATTTACTGGGCAGACATTTGGAGGGGGAAAAAAACTTTCCATTCAATTATTTTGGTTAATTATTAACACTTTCCTCTTCATGACAGTTATTTTAAAGCTAGAAGTTTGTGTTTTAATGGACTGTCATGAGACTTTATTGTACTTTTAAAAGAGACTGTTCTCTTGTCTTGTCAGTTTAAAAGTTGTATAAAGTATTTAAAAAAACATCATCTGTGATAACATTGTGCTAATTTTAATTTTTGGGGCTGGCAAGTGTTTTGAAGTGCCTTTTTTACTGTGTTTTTGTGTTAAAAAAGTGACTTTTAAAGACTTTAATTTTTTTACCAGCATTAGTTACTTGTTTTCCCCAGGAAAGAGGCATCATTTTCAGGTCTATATCAGATAGTCGAAGTTCTGTAACTCCAAACACCTAATGGTCGAACCATTATGTTTGAAGTTACAGAACTTCGACTATGTAAAAAAAAATAAATTAATAATAAAAAGCAAGGAACAATGCCCCTCCCACACCTCCTGCTACTTAAATATACCAACTCTGAGATCGCATCACATTTAAATGAATGGAAACCTCTGCTTATGGAGATTTCCATTCAAACGCTCGAACTTTTACAAATTCGAACGTATGGTCTCGACCATATGTGGTTCAAACTTGTAAAAGTTCGACTAAGTGATAGGAACTGTCATTTTCTGCTTCACCATGGAACAAATGGTCTATCCGAATGTTGGTACTCCTTCCAGCCACAAAAAGAAAAAGTTAAGTAAACAGCCTTTGCCACCACAGTAGGCTAGCAAGTTGCCTCAGCTGCAGTTGAATGACTTTGGTGTGGCCATTTGTTGTACTTCAGACCACTCTTTTTATCCTGGCTCCCTCTGGTGTAGCACCTGCAGCCACTAGGGACTGGGGTTAGCCACATCCTCTACGGTTGTTGGAGTCCCTTCAGTGGGCTAGGGAGAGCCACTCTTGTTGATCCTTGGAGAGGAAACGGGGAAGGGTTTCCTGTTTTGTTAGAAAGAAAAAATGGGGTCAGCAGTGTTATAAATGGCGGCAGTAGCTTTCCCAGGGATTGCCACAGCATTTTATCAAAAAGAAACAGAAAACTAAACATGCGTCTACTCCTCAAATTTCCTTAGGAGAAGATTACTAGGACTAACTCACAGTTTTATTCATGCTTTTAATCCTCCTTATATTTACTACTTTCTGGTAAAAGAAAGGAAGATACCTCCTTTACTAAAGAGATTCAAGATCCTAAATCTGGACAGATACAGGTTTTCTGATTCAGATTCAGAAAAGAATTCAAGTTTCTGATCCTCCCTATTGGGCTCCTCTCTCACAGGTAAGTACTAGGCTAACTGCCCCCTGTGGGCCATTTTAAGTCTAGCCACTTACTTTTTTGTGCTTGAAATAACTTATCCCATTTGGTTATAGATCGGCCTTACCTATCCCATGGTCGATAATTATATATTACCCTTAATGAGAGTAACTGGGATCATACCATAGATAATTTGAGGTGACCCATGCATGGGATAAAGTATTTAGGAGCTGCCTCTGTCCATTAGTAATAAAGGGGGGCAGTCCCAGGGTAAATGTTCTGCTTCCCATCCATAGAGCTATGCTGTGCTTTGAATACGGACAGGGATGAACTTTGTTTTATATGGATGGGGAGTCTGCTCCACAGGAGCGGTATCCTCTGCAAGATACACGTGTCCCTTCAAAACATTCTGTTGTGGCAGGAAAGCATTTCTGATTCCATTTGACTTGCTGATGTGCAGTAAATACATCAGTAACGGGTCTGAGGATGCCTTTTATGCCAGACACAGGTCACCTCTTAGTCTGTAGGATACTGAATATAGAGATGGGGCTTTGAGTCAGTCCATGTAGGACATGTTTAGGCCTTGTATCCTGGCAGTAAGGTATCTCTGTTGGCATTCCAGTTGTTGGGTGTATTTGGAATGATACATGCCAAAGGAAGCATTATATTCAGTGATTGGCCTAATAAGTCTCTCTGAAGCTATTTCTAGAATCTGCCACCTGATAAGCATGCTCAACCAGCAGTTAAATCTCATGAATCCTATATCATAACTGATACTCTCAGTAGAATGTAAAACTCCTTGCAGTCTTTGCTGCTAAACAGAGAACCATGGATCCCATAATCCAACTTACCTAATATAATGGATGAAGAAGTGTTCAACTGCTTAACAGTCTCTTTAGTCTTGTGCTTGAATCAACATCCTTTGCTCTGGTTATTGAATTCCACTTGCTTGTTAATGTTTTTTCAAGAAGGGCTTTTGATATCTAGGTCATAACCCTTCTAAGATGTTTTATCAGTTTTTCTGTATCTGCATTGATCAGAGTGATGCATATACTGTGAAAATACTTTTAATCTCTGCATAACAACCATTAGGGTGTATTAAATGAGCTCCAGCTGTAAATGGAAGGTCTCTAGCCAGCAATACAACAACAGTCATCCTCTAAGTTCCTTTATAATTAGAGCTGGCCCCTGCTATAAAACCATGTCTCATTAGTATGTTCCTGTTCATCTAAATGCATCTACTTCTGTGCATATATTGAAGCTCCATTTCTTTTCATGGCCATCAGTGCCTGGTCTCCCTGAGTGGATTGGCTCACCTTATGTAACAACAAGCATTCATACTAAAACATCTGTAGAGGAGCCCCTAGCCATCCTCTCATTAGCCTTTAGTATATAGCTCCTCCTCTGATCTCTTCGGCAGTTTAAGTCCCTGGATCTGAGCCTCCCAGGTCTGTCTGCCTTGGATCTGAAGATATTTTTATCTTCTGATCTGATGTTTACTCTGAGTGTACCAATTCAGAATTCTTTGGATCCGGATGACTCTTGGAGCCGAAGCTACCCTGTCAGATCTGAGGTGTTGGGAGTCTACTCTGAAGATGTTGGAGCCGTCTTTGCCCCTCAAGCTTCAGCACTGGATTGCTAGGCTCTGGCTTCTTTCTCAGGGAGATTGCCTTCGGAGCTGGGGAGGATAGCAGTCCAGAAGCATGCCTTCTTGGTGCCCAGGGTCTTCTCTCTCTCTCTCTCTGGAGTGATTAGCCTTTGAGGTGGTGAACAGGGTATTCTCTGCTCCAACAGGATGGACAGCTCTAACCCCCTTCGATCCTCGGCCATCATTCTTTACCACAGGGACAGCCAGGCCGAGACCCCAGGCTTCCCAGCAGGGTATTACAATTTCTACCGATACCTCCCCGGAACACCCCACCGAGGAGATTCCTAGGAAGAAGTGCAAGAGGAAGCAATTGGACTCTCTACCAGATTCTGCCATACAGGATATTGACTTGAAAGGTCCCCACAATCACCTCCAGAAGGCGTTTCATGGAGACATTCTTGAGATCCTAAAACAGAGAGATAGTTGGGACCCACAGTAACTGATCATCTGAGGTGTCTATATTCCTGGAGGCTTTCTGTACTGGTCTCCTGGGTTAGTCCACCTGCCCATGAGTTCATTGACTTGGTCTCTCTGCTGGCGTGGAAGGAACTTGACACAGCTGAACCCATACCCAAAAGACCAGACAAGATTCTGGTGCCACCTTAGGGGAAAGTTTTGGGCTAAAGGGGTGCCCCTTGATACCATGGTCATGGTGGAGCCCACCAAAAAGGGCTTGCTGAACAGAGTTCCACTGTTCATCCCCCTAACAGGGAGTCTAGGGTGATGGACAGGTCTGGGAAGAGTGTCTATGCTTCAGCCACCTTCTCCCTAAGGTCGCTAAATTATTTGGCATATTTTACTAGGTTACAGAGGGATTTGATCAGGTAACTTTCAAATACCCTCTAAAAATCTATTTTTGCAGAGGTCCAAGCATCCATGACTTATCAGTTGGCTACCCTGCAATCTATTTTGAATTCATGCATAAGACTTCTTTCATATATAGCCAAAGGAACCTCAAGGTCAGGCCATCAGAAGACATGCCTGGATGCTCTTATGTTATTTTGGGAAGCCCTTCAAGCTGTTGTTTGTCAATGCTCCCTTTGACAGCACTTCCTTGTTCGGCCCCACAGTAAAGAAACTTCATTCAGGTGTTTGAAGGATGGAAAGACCCTGTCTGCAGTGGGCTTACATTTTTCAGCCCCTCATAGATTGTTCTCAAGGAATCAATGAGGTGGTCGAAAGATGTGGTTCAGGAAATCCCTGGGTCCTTTCCAGGACATGAGGAGGAACTTCCCCCAGGGGCAGGGGGGGGAATCTAATGGTCGATGTCACCCCTGCAGCAGAGGGGGCCCACAAAACCAGGGGTCCAGAGACTCTTTCTTGGACAGACCCTACCACTGCCACTGAAAGGAGGCTCAACTACCCACCTATGGAGACAATCAGGGGTTGATTATCCCTGCACCAGGCAGCCTGGCTAGACATAAAATACACTTGGGTGCAGAAGATTACATCCAGAGGCTATATAATATCCTTTTCCCTTCTGCCTACAATCTCAAGGAAAATCCCCGATGTTCCACCCAGTCAGAGGGAAGAAACAGCAATTCAAATACCAAAGCTGCTAGAAGAAAAGTCATCCAAGAGGTCCCACCAGACCAGAGAGAATCCAGGACTTAAGGTTCTTTTTAGTGTCAAAGAAAACAGGGGACTGGACACCAGTTTTGGATCTCAGCAACTTGAACATGTCCCAGTTCAACATACCAAGTTTTGGATGGTCACGGTTCAGTCCATTCTCCTTTTTCCGGGCAAGGATGACTGAATGTGCCCAACTGATCTTCAGGATGCGCACTATCACATAAAGATGAACAGATGATCCAGAAGGTACTTATGCTTCTGGCTGGGAGCCAATCACTACCAGTTCAGAGTTCTGCCCTTTGATCACACCACAGCTCCCAGGGTGTTCACCAAATGCATGGAAGTAATAGCAGCTCACTTGAGACTGCAAGGATTTCAGGTGCTCCAATATCTAGATGACTGGGTCATTACTGCCCCAACCAGGCATTAATTGATAAGGGCAAGGAATCTGGTTCTACAGACTTGTTCTCATCTGGGAATAACTATAAACTATGACAAGTCCCAACTGGAACCAACTCAAAATTTGACATTCATAGGAGCAGATTTCAACATAAAATTAATGGTCTCTATCAAGAGTAAAAGCTATACAATCACAGGTCAGAAAAATAATGTGCAGTACCAAGATTTCAGACTCCTTGGTCCTTCAATTTCTATGATCAATGTCAGCTGCAATAACACTAGTACCTTTAGCCAGATTTAATATGAGGATTCTCCAGTGGGTGTTAGCAACTCAATGGCTGATACTTTATCAATCCATGTCAACCCAAATACAGATCACTTAGACATGCAAGAGAAATCTCAGGTAGTGTATTCAAATAGATCAGGTTCTACAAGGCCGTCCATTCATCTCCCCTCAACCCAAGGCCATAGTGACCATGGATACTTCCTAGTTGGGGTGGGTGGCATTTTTTAGGGAAAACAGTCCAAGGCACTTGGTCCCCCAAAGAGGCCAACATGCATATCAATGTCCTACAGATGACAGTAGAGCTTTTAGCATTGCAGACCTTCCAGGATGCTCTCCCTTTAGGGACGACTGTGATTCAAACAGACAATATGCCAATAGTTTGGTACATTAACAAACAAGAAGGGACCAGATCAAACCCCTTGTGTTGAGAAGTGCTCAGAGTGTGGCAAAGGGTGATGTCATCCAACCACTTTCTCATAGCAATGCACAATCCGGGGAAGTCCAATGTGATGGCAGACAAACTGAGCACGTGCATTATTCTACCTCACAAGTGGTCTTTCAACAAGGATGTGAAGGAAATGATTTTTCGTCGATGGGGCCAGCCTTGCTGCAATCTTTTTGGTTCTCCCCTAAACAGCAAATGCAGCAGCTACTTTGCTCTTATCCCCCCACAGGAGAAATCACCGAGGGATGCTCTACTTTACAATTGGCCTTTCAGTCTACTTTACGCCTATCCATTAATTCCAAAATTTCTGCAGAAAGCTGTCAGGTTGAAGAGCAAAGTCATCCTCATTCCACCTTACTGGCCTTGGCAGATTTGGATTCTATTAATTTGGCCTCAATTCACCAACCTTGGATTCTGGATCAGACTCCAGATCTCCTGTCTCATCTGGCAGGTATGATCCATCCTGACACATCAAACCCTAGGCTGATGACCTGGTTTCTTCAATTCTGTAAATAGCCAGACAACCATTGCTAACTTCCCCTGTATGGCATATATTTTTATCTTCCCATAAACCTTCAATACAAAAACTTTATTCAAGTAAATGGAAAAAGATTTGTTTACTAGGCACAACAAAATCATACTGAACCTTTTTCAGCTTCGATACATAACATACTTCAGTAGTTTTTAGCCCTACTTTTTAAAGAAGGGGCTAGTTCTTCGCCCATTAATGTTCAGTTGGCAGCAATATCAAACTTTCACACTGGATTTGAAGATTCTTTAGTAGCCTCTCACAAGTTGTACAAAGCATTTTTGTGAGGCACCCTGTACTTGAGACCGCTGTTGAAGGACTCCTCCATTGGATCTTAACCTGGTACTGCAGGCACTAATACATTCCCCCTTTGAACCAGCAGCTAAACGTGACCTTAAACATCTTACTTGGAAAACTGTTTTTCTAGTAGCCATGACCTCTGCTAGACGAATTTCAGAGATTCAACCTTTGTCTTCAAAACCTTCATACTTGATCTTTCACAAGGATATAATGACACTACAGACAAATGCCTCCTTCCTTCTCAAGGTGGTGTTAGAATCTAATATCATTCAATCCATTAATTTCCCAGTATTCTTTTGCAGACAAAGGCGAATACATGTTAAATTTATTAGATGTTCATAGACCATTACGTTTTTACCTGCATAGAACAAAAGACATCAGAAAAACAAATCATTTCCTTTACAGAAGTGAAATTGGGAAAACCAGATGCCAAAGTAACTTTAGCCAGATGGCTAACTGATTGTATTTAATTTATTTATAACATTTTGGATATTACCTTACCACAACTGCTAAAAGCTCATTCAACTATGTCCATGGCAGCTTCTTCAGTTTTCCTATCCAGAGCATCCCTGGATGGCATATGTGCACCAGCAACTTGGGCTACTCCCCATACTTTTATTATGCATTACAAATTGGATCTGGTCACCAGGGGTAGAGCATCATTTGGCTCAACTGTGCTCAGGAATATCTTTCCTTAGAGTTCACTCTGGACTATAGGTAGCTGGGGCCTCTGTCCCGGTCAGTTGAGGACAGAATGAAAATTGACAACATCAGATAAAGAAGTTATGTACTTGCCATAATATTGCATCTGTGTTGAATATTTTCATTCTTCCTCAACTTCCTGCCTGCCAACCCCTATCCTTTCTGTTTACAAACTTCTGGGCGAATAAGCTGTTAGACAAACATCACTATCCTTTATACTGAGCTCTAGATATAGTCTCTCCTATATTGAGCACATGCTATTTTATGTCTTCTATATTTTTGCATGTTAAACATTTCTTTTCTGGTAAAAAAAATTAGCAACCAAGATCTGAGGTAACTTAGTGTTGGTGCATTATGGGTAAGGGAGAAGCTCGAGTTTTTGATTACAACGAGCTTTAGTAACAGCTGCATTGTATCCGAGGATCGGATTCAAACCCATCAGTTGAGAACAGAATGAAAATGGACAACACAGATGGAATGTTATGGTAAGTACACAACTTCTTTTTAATGTCAAAATTATTAGTTGAGCCAGCACTCAAACTCTTCAACCTGTTGATTCTTACCCTAATTCATAAAATAAAGGAAGAGGATTTCTGCATTTGTTGGCTGTAAGTGGATAGCTGAGGTACTAAAGCAGTTATGCACACACACTATACATCTGGGGGGCACAGTGTTGCAGTGGTTAACGTTGTTGCCTCACAGCAAGAGGTTCTATGGTGCAATTCTTGGCTGGGCTACCTTCTGTGTGGAGTCTGCATGTCCTCACTGTGTTTACGTGGGTTTCCTCCTGGTACTCCGGTTTTCTCCACATTCCAAAGACATGCATCTGGAGTGTTTTTCCCTGGGCATCCACTGAAAATAGGCTCTGTCCTAGCTGAACTTTCCCGGTCAACAAATGAGAAATAAATACATTTTTCATCTGCTCCTCAACTGATAGATCTCTTAAGCCACTCAACAGACTTTGTTGCATAGCTCAAGCTCCTCCACTACAGGTAATCCCCTGACTACTTGTGAATTACCACAGATCTCGTCTGCATCTTCAGCAATAAAATCTGAGGTTTTCTCCTGAACCAATCCCCTTGCGCTGTCACTCTCCCTTCCTGCAAGACATGCCTCAAAGAGCTGTCTACCATCTACATCACCTTACCTCAGGTCATCCAGGAGCTTATCAGAAGTGGTCAAGGTGATGAGGAAATTTCTCAGAGCCCAGATTCAGTTCAGTTTTACTGTCTCCATCTCCCATCAGACCCATGAGCTTCTCCACCTGTCAACCTCAGGCTTTAGCTCCTACTCTGATCCATCCTGTGGTTTCGGAGCTTTCAGACCCGAGATTCCCAAGTGTGTCTGTGTCAAATCCAAAGACTTGTCATTGTTCTTCCACTTCAAAACTTTCTCTGACCTTGTCAGATCCAGAAGACCTTGGAGCTGTAGCACTGGTGACGGATCTGGTGGATTGAGATAAGCTCCAATGGTGTTGGAGCCATTCCTTCATTTTGGAGCTTCGGCACTGGACAGCTCAGCTCCAACCTCTGCCTCAACAGTGGTGCTGGGGGGATTGGATTCCATCCCTCACAGGCTTCTTCTGATCTGGTGGGGGGTAAAGCTGAGGTCCCTCACAGCTTCAGCTTTCAAGGGAGTGGAGACAGGTTTCTCCTCATCATTGGAAAAGGCACCCTTAACCCCCTCGAGTCCACCCTACACTCAACTGCCTTCTGTGGAAGCTGGGTCTCTTCATCTGGTCCCATTGGGACAGCTGGTCAGATCAAGCCTTGAGACCATTCAGGACACTGCTGGTACTTCTGAGTCCTCTCCAGAAACTTCCACTGAAGAGCCATCTTGGAGGCAGATGTGCAAGAGGGGTACACAGACTTCCCACAAGAGCCTTTAACTGAAGGCACTGACTTTGATGAAGGGGAAGGATCCCCCAGATCCCCCTTGAGGATGTTTCATTCAGAGAGGGAGGTTGGTCTTCGGACTCCCTTCCCAAGAGGAGACAGCGTTTCTTGAGGCTTTTAGGACTGGCTCACTTATGACTTGGGTAGTCCCCCTGGCAGATGAGATGATAGACCTCATCTCCCACTGGGTTTGGAAGGATTCAGACATCACAAAACCCATCCCTAAACATCCAAACAAATATCTTGTTGCGCCTGAAGATAGGTCTCATTGGAGCAACGGTCCCCCACTGGATGCTGTGGTGGTTATAGCAGGCATCAGGAAAAAAAACTGGCGGAACACAGTATTTCTGTCCATCCTCCTAACAGGGAATCTAGGGTGTTGGACAAGTAAGGGAAGCGTGTTTTATGCTTCTGTGAACTTTGCTCTCAGGTCCCATTGTTATTTGGCTCATGTCACCAGAGGGAATTGATCAAACAGTTTTCTATTACCCTCTCAGGGTCCATTTCTGCAGAGAATAAGAAAATTTTTTTTGCAGCTGGTCACCCTCCAGTACTTCCACAAGACTGATACCCCATGCCTCAGTTGGAGCTGCTAGAGCAGCGGGTTCAGGCTTAACCATTAGAAGACATGCCTGGATGCACCATTGTGATTTTACAGAGCCCTTCAAGTCTTCATTCATCAATGCCCCTTTTGATGTGTCTGCTTTACTTGGTCCTAAGGTAAAAGACTTTCTCCAGGATCAAGCAAGATGGGAAGACACTTTATGCCACTAGGAGTCCATTTTTCTACATTTCAAAAGGACTTTTTCCTGAAACCAGAGAAGGACTAAAATTTTTGGTTTAAAAAATTACGAGGCTCTTCCCAAGACACTTATGAAGAAAGATCTCCTTGCAGCAGAGGGGAGAATTCCAATGGAAGACACCATCCTTGTGGCAGAGTTGGCCTGCAACATCAGGGTTTCACAGGTTCGTTCTCAGATAAGCCCTTTCAGCATCCTTGAAGGATTATCCAACTGCTGCACTCTGGAGGCAGTCAGAGGAAGCCTATCTCTGCACCCACAAGCCCAGACTGCCGTCACCAAAGATTCCTGGGTGCAGAATATCATATCCAGAGGCTATTATATACCATTTTCCCTTAATCCCCCAAAACACATCAGAAAAATTCCCAGTGTTCCACCCAGTCAGAGGGAAGATGCAGCTACAGAAATAAAAAAGCTGCTAGAAAAGAGTCATCCTACCAGTGCCACCAGACCAGCTAAGGTCCAGAACTTATTCAAGATTCTTTTTGGTGCCAAAGAAGACCAGGGACCTCAAACCAATTTTGGATGTCAGCAGTCTAAATAAGTTTGTGAAATACTCAAAGTTTAGATGATCATTGTTCAGACCATCCTGCCTCTTTTAAGGAAGTACAACTGAATGTTAGATCTTCAGGATGCGTAGAATCCTATCAAGATACAAAGGCACTCCAGAAGACACCTGCACTTCTGGCTGAGAGCCAGTCACTAGCAGTTCAGAGCCCTGCCCTTTGGTCTCATAACAGCCCTCCTAGGTTTTCACCAAATGTATGGCAGTGGCTGCAGCTCACCTGCAACTGCAAGGATTCAGTGTGTTTCTATATCTTAACTGACTCTTATCTGCCTCCACCAAACTTCTACTAATTCAAGCCAGGGACTTCTCGTTCCATGTTTGTTCACAGCTGAGCATTACCATAAATTACTCCAAGTCTCAGCTTTGTCCAACACAAACTCTGGAGTTCACTGGTGTCCATATAGACATGAAATCACAAGTAGCAAGTCTTTCTCAATCAAGACTGGAGACCTTAAGGAAAGAGACAATACATCTTTGTTCACCTCCAACAAAACTAGTGCTACCAACTGTTGGGTTCCATGGCAGCCTCCACAGTTCTAGTTCATTTGGCATGGTTTCTCATGAGAATACTACAGTGGACCCTAGAGGTATACAGTGGTCGATCAGTCACCAGTCATTGTCTACTGTCATTCACATCACAGTTATTAGCAGAGGATACATAGCATGGTGGATTCATGCGGAGGAAGTTTCCCAGGGCCACCCCTTCATACTCCCTTCCTCAAAAGCCACAGTGACTAGAGGTGCATTATTTGGCAAGGACAGCCCAAGGCATGTGGTGTCAGGCCAACCTTCACATCAGTGTCCTAAAAATGAGAGCAGTTCTATATGCTTTGCAGCATTTCAAGATGTTCTCCCTCTAGGGATGGTTACAGTTCAGAGAGGCAACATGTCAGTAGTCTGGTACATCGAGAAACAAAGGGGAACCAGATCTTACCCACATTGCAGGGAGGCAATCATATGATATAACGATTATATGATTAATGTGACTTATGATTAATGATGATTAATGATGATTATATGGCATAATGATAATGTGGTGATCTCTTCCAACCGCTTTCTCTTGGTAATGCATATTCCAGGACAAACTAAGCAGGTCCACTTTAATCCCTCATGAGTAATCTCACAATCAGTCAATGGTAGACAGGATCTTTCGCCAGTGGAGTGAACCATGCTGTAACCTTTTTGCCTTTTCTCCCACTATGCTCTAGTTCAAGATTAGACCTCTAGTCTATTATACACCTTTCCTCTCACTCTTCTTATTCCCGGGTATATTCAGAAGGTTTACCAGTAGAACAGAAAAGTGATCCACATTCCTCCACTCTAGCCTCACCAAGTATGGTTCCCCTTCCTGTGGCCTCATCTGCTTCATCCTCCATGGGTTGTTGGTTCCTCATCAGGACCTTCTGTCTCACCACTCTGGGCCACCTCACCTAGACATTCTATTCAAGTTGATTGCATGGTTTCTCCAATTCCAGTGACTAAAAGTTCCAGGCTTTCCTTCCCTGTTCACCACAATCTTATGTCATCCCAAAAAGTTTCTACTTGGAAACTTTATAAAACTAAATGGAAAAGATTCTCTATTTGGGCCCTTCAGAGACAGACCCCTTTTCTACACATATCTCAGCTATTCTTGACTTTCTAGTGTCCATCAACAAAGGAGCTAGTTTTTTGACTGCTAAGGTGCAGTTGGCTGGCATCTCAAATTTTCACACTGGTGTAGACAGTTCTTCATTAGCTTCTTTAAAGTTATTTAAAGCCTTCCTTAAGGGGGTCTTACTGCTCCACCCTTCAATAAAAGACCTTGTACCTCCATGGGACCTTACTCAGCCTCCCTTCAAACCATCAGTGAAAGAGGAGTTAAAATGTCTGCCCTTGAAAACACTTTTTCTAGTGGCCATTACCCCAGCTAGACAGGAATTCTTCTCAACCACCTTACCTTATTTTTCACAAAGACAGGGTGTCATTTTGGACTAATTCATGCTTTCTACCTAAGGTGGTATCAGAAGCTAGTCTCAATCAGTCAATCAACTTACCCATTTTCTTTCCAAAATTTTCTAACAAGTGAGAATATATGCTTCATTTACTAGATGTTCCTCGACAGCTCAGATTTTACATTCACAGAACTAAAGATTTCAGGAGATCAGAACAACTGTTTGTATACTTTTCTAAAGCTACATTTGGCACAGCAGTATCAGTGACACTAGCCAGATGGCTCACTGATCGCATCACCCTCATTTACAAAAACAAAGGCCTGTCATTACCAAAATGTCCTAAAGCACAATCCACCAGCTCTATGGCTACTTCATCCACTTTCTGGTCTAAAGCATCTATACATGACATCTGTGCAGCTAATACATGGGCGAACACTCATACTTTCATAGCTCATTAAAAGTTGGACACATTTTATAGGAATAAAGCAGCTTTTAGCACCACAGTACTCCAGAATATCCCTCCTTGAGGACCACCCAAAATGATTCTAGCTGGAGACTCTATCCATCCCATCAGTTGAAAAAAGACAACATCCGATATAGTTATGTACTCACCGTAACTCTGCATCTGTGTTGTTTGTTTTTATCTTTCCACAACTTGCCACCCCCCATTCCCCTTCCCTGTTTGTCTGGATCATGGTTACTCCTGATTAACTTCTACTGTGTGGGCTTCAGAGTACCCTCCTCTGATTTCTTCATACTCCCCATCTTTTTACCTGTTGTATTACTTACTCAGGAATACTGTCGGCCGCCTCTTCCATTTTTAGCTTTGTGTTTGATAACTTGAGGGCAAACTTGATCTGAGGTAATTCACAAGTAGTCAAGGGATTATGGGTATGGGAAGATCTTGAGCTATGGAGTCTAAAAGCCCGTCAAGTGGCAGAGGACAGATCCAAGATCAGTTGAGGAAGGAAGAAAACTGAAAACACTGATGCAGAGTTATGGTGAGTACATAACTATAATATATTTGCTTTCCTGACCAACACCAACTGTAGCAACTATTCTGTCTTAATCTCTCCACAGAGACAGATACCTAGTGGCATTCTGATCCATCACTGACCTTCTGGACTCCTTTATGCCTTCGACTCTCATCACAAACTTCTTGCAGACAGCATCCCCTTGCAAGACCTAACTTACCCTCATAGCCCACTTTTTGGCCCAGACAAATATGGTTCACTATGCTTTGGCATCTTCTTAAGAAACACACCTGGCTACTTAATCATACTGCAGATGTGCCATCTTATCCATCTAGCAAGCCTCATCCACTCAAATCATCCAAGAAACTGACTGCTTGGCTTCTGCAAGTAAAATGATGGCTAAATGTCCTTCCTTTTCTCATTGGGGTTTTTCAGAACCTGTCTTCTCAAAAGGATACAACTTGAAAGATGTACGCAAGTGGAAAACGATTTTCTCTCTCTCCAACATCTTTGTTAAATATGGCACTTTTTAAAAAAGGACATGGATACACACACAGTAACAGAAATGAAACCAAACCATAACATTTCCATTATTTTCATGCAGTATACATATTTTCTTTTTAACAAGTTATTTTCATTCATCCCAACATTACATAAACAGCTCAATTCTTACCTTTCCTTAAATTTCACCCCTCCTCCTGAATACTATTCTGGATGTTCCAACAAATTGTATCCATTTCCATGCAATTTGTTCCCTTCCCTTTTCTAAATATGCCACCTCCACCTCCAGTTATTTTATTTCCTTTACAATATTCAGTACTTCAGCCATGGTTAGTTTAGATTTTGATTTCCATTTTTTAGTAATTTTTTTTTGGTTTTTTGGTAGACAATAGTAAGGCTTTATGAGGTTTAATTTCATGTCTAGGCAATTCATATTGTATATCCCAGCTCATAAGAATCATTTCCTTACTTACAGTCATTTTTCCCCCAATACTTCTGACAAAGTACTCTGCAAGGAATTTTTAAAATCTACCAAGAAACTACATTCCAGAAAACATGATCTGATGGCAATTTTCATTCATTCCTCAACCACTGTGTTTGGATCCTAAACACTGATCCAACTCGGCCATCACTATACTCATGGCCAACTAAAGTTCTTGCGCTCCTCCCTACCCATAATGCACTAGCCCCTAACATACCTCAGATCTTGTTTGCTGCTTTTCGCTTATAATACATTCCTGCGTACATACCGTTGCTAGTATTTTTCCTAAAAGGATTTAAAACTTTTGCTATTTTGTGTGTGTATTATACACACACATTTTATATATACATATATATATATATATATATAATATATACACACATACACATATAAGCAACAAAAAAAAACAAGGACCAACACAGCTAAAACCATAAATTTAATTGTAACGCATAAAAGATAAGTGCTTTCAGACAATTCCTTCATCAGACTGATTTTAAAAAGATTACTGCTCACTACTTTTTCTGAAACCATATCTGGGACTCACCCCACTAATATAGCTTCTAAGGGCATTAAAAAAAATTCCCTGAAAAAGTTAGGTTCTTCGACTCAGTCTTTTACGGAGCCTCCAAACAAAAAGTCCAAATTGGATCTGAAGCCGTCCATCTCCAAGACTGCTACAGCATCCCCTAGAATGTCTTCGGATAAGAGTGCTTCAAATCCTACAGTACTTCCTTGGATCTGATACTTACTCACCCTCTATAGAACAGTGGCTTCTAGGGTCTTATCTCCCTTCCTTGAGAGACTGCGATCCAAGTCACCATCCACTGCTTCATCTCATTGTTCCCAGGAGTCTCACCGAAGCTGATATGGATAGAATGATGAGGACATTTCTCTCAGTGCAGATAAAGATGGGGGTTCTCCCAGCTCCTATCCCCTCAGTTCAGGAAGCCTTAACCAGCTCTCCCCCTCCAGTACCAGCTCCCTCTTCAATTTGACACTTCATTTTGGAGTCCATGGATCCGAGTTTGCGGAGACAGTCTGGATCGAATCCAAGGACAGTGGTGTCCTCTGATCAGAGGATTTCTCTGAACTCCCTGGATCCAATGAGTTTGGAATAGAGTGGTTCTTGGAGCCGAAGCATCCAGGTCAGATAAGAGTTGTTGGAGTCACCTCCAAAGTATTTGGAGCATTCTTTGCCCCTTGGAGCCTTGTTCCTGGACAACTGGGCTGTGACTCTGCCTCAGGTAGATTGCCTCTTCAGGGCAGAGCCAATGGGGCAGAAGCATGTCTTCTCAGGCCATCAGCTTCCTTCTCCCCGGGATGGTCTGCCTTTGAGGTAGTGGACAGTGTTTTCTGCTTCAGCAGGATGAGCGGTCTCTCCACCTTGGATCTTCCCTCAGCATCTCATGTGTCTCGGTGCCATGAGCCTTGACATTTCACTCCACAGGGACAGCCAGTCCAAACCCTCCAGACTAACAAGCAGGGTATTATCGTCTCTTGTGACACTTCCTGGAACATCCCACCGAGGAAGTTTCCCCGGGAAAAGAAAGTGCAAAAGGAGGCACTTGGATTCCCCACAGAAATCTATCACAAAAGACATGATTTCACTGAAGGGGAAGGATCCCCTAGATCACCACCTGAAGTCGTCTCATTTGCAGACATTCTGCAGATCCTCAAGCAGAGGGGTGGTTGGTACTCCCAAAATCCTTATCTGGAAAAAATCAGTGTTTTTTGAGGCATTTGGAAATGGCCCATCTACCTCCTGGGTAAGTCCACCCACTAATGAGCTTATTGATTTGATCTCTCAGTGGGCATGGAAGGAACCCGACACGGTTGAACCTATCCCCAAGAGACCAGACAGAATTCTTGTACCTTCAGCAGGAAGGGAATACTGCAGCAATGCAGTACCAGTAGATTACATGGTCATGGCAGTGGCTACGAAGAAGGAACTTGCAGAACAAAGTTCCACTGTCCATCCCCCTAATAGTATGCAGCTGAGAGTACCTCAAAGGTGGCAGGTTCAGGCATCTCAATAAGGAGACATGCTTGGATGTACTTGTGTGACTTTGCGGATCCTTTCAAATCTTTCATCAAAGCTCCGTTTAACAGATCTTCCTTATTTGGCCCCCAAGGTGAAGGACACACTCTCCAGGTGTGAAAAAGATAGAAAGCGGGATTCATTTTAGTGCCAAAGTTTGTTTTTCGATCCCTCCAAGAATTTTCTCTAGGAATCAATGAGGAGGATGAAAAATGTGGTTCTAAAAATCTCTGAGTCCTTTCCAAGATCCACATGGAGAAGGTTCACCAGACACAGAGGGGGGAACACTAATGGAAGACACCACCCAAGTGGCAGAGGTGGCCTGCAATATCAAGGGTCTAGAGACATGTTCTCTGACAGACCCGATCAACACTCCTGAAAGAAGACCCAATTGTCCCCCTCTGGAGGCAATTGGGGGCTGCTTATCCCTGCACCAGAGAGCCTGACTAGATATCACAAAAGACACTTGAGTGCAGATAATTATTTCCAGAGGTAATATAATTCCCTTTTCCCTTCCACCTCCATCCTCACAAAAGTTTCCCAGTTTTCCACCCAATTAGAGAAAAGCAGCAGCTCTGGAAATACAAAAGTTGATAGAAAAAGTTTCATCCAAGAGGTACCACCAAACCAGAAAGGATATGGAAATTACTCGAGTCTTTTTCGTGCCAAAGAAAACCAGGGGACTGGAGAACAATTCTGGATCTCAGCAACTTGAACAAGTCAGCTTGACACTCAAAGTTTCGGATGGTCATGATTCAGTCCATCCTGGCATTCCTAGGCAAGGACGACTGGATATGCTCGATATGCCTTCAAGATGCATACTATCACATAAAAATGAACAGGCAGTCCAGAAGGTTTTTATGCTTCTGGCTAGGAGGCATTCATTACCAGTTCTGAGCCCTGACTTTGGTCTCACCACAGCCCCCTGGGTGTTCACCAAATGCATGGCAGTGGTGGCAGCTCACTTGAGACTGCAGGGTTTCCAGATGTATCCATATTTAGATGACTGGCTCATTACTGCTCTGACCAGGTATCTAATCATAACAGGGAGAGAGCAAGTTTGGTGTACTTCTGGGAATTACAATAATTTGCAATCTCAGTTGCAACCATCTCAAACACTGGAATTCATAGTAGCAAATTTCAATACAGTACCTGCAACAGCTTCACTTCCCCTAAACAGAGTACTAACATTAAGATTCTGGATCACAAAAGTTGTTCACAACACCAACATCTCAGCCCGACTGATTCTTCAAAAAAGGCAATAAAGTGGAATGAAGCCAAGCAGAAGTTTGCACTGCATGTTAGAGACTGCCTTCCCTAACAGGGATTGATTGAGTATAGGTAGAGAGAAAGTGATAGGGGGGTGCAAAGTGAAAGACCAGCTCTGGTTGGGCTTTTAGTTTTGGTAATGAAATACCAGATTTTTTATAGACAAAGGCTATGCAGTCCATAATTCATCTTGCCAATGTTACCTTTGCAATAGATTTGACTAATTTATTTGCAAAGGATATAAATAATTGATCAGATTTTCTAATGTGTTTTGTTCTGTGCAAGTAGAAACATAACTGTCTGTGAACATCCAGCAAATGTAACATATATTCAACTTTGTTTTCAATTTTTGGAAAGAAAATGGGCAAGTTAATAGACTGATACTGAATTCTGACCCCACCTCAGAAAGGAAGGATTGGTTCTTAATGACACTCATTCCTTAAAAGAGAACCGCACCCACAGAAGTAAAAAAAACATGTTTATTTCATCATGGTTTGGTGTTTCCTACATTTTCACACCACTCTGGGATGATTTACATTTTTTTTAATATTTTTATATGTAATTTATGAGTCTGACATCTTGAAATAATTCTGATTGTTTAGCCTGCCTCTAGGTATCCCATAATGCATTGCTTGTCTGTAAAAAAATACATCACACAACCCTCTTTCTTCCTATCTGTCACTGCATTGATTTTACATGCATACACTGTTGTTTTTCAGTCAGTTAGTTTTAAGTAACATTTTATGCCGTTCAGTGACTACTTAAAACACAAAGTGCAACTGCCACAGAACAGACCTCCAAACTATTTTTTACTGCTGCTTCTTTTTAGAATGGCTAGATTGCAGCTTTTGTGAAGTCTGAATTGTACTACTCTGACTCCTCTCCCATCCCCCTTGACACCTAACTTCCCTAGCTGTCAAACTGCTAAGGGTAATTTGAGCTGTTACCTGCTGTGACTGACAGCTCACAGCAGGAGACTTGACTCATACTGTTTCCTTGTTCTAGCCTTTACTTTCTGTATGGGTAGGGGAAGGACCAGGGAGCTGTGATATCACTGTATGGGTGGATTTTTAGGATGGGCGTGGTGATATCAGTTTGGGAAGGGAATTGGCCAAAAAAACTACCTGTATTTATTTATTTTGTTAGAACAACACCTTTGCCATTTTCTTAGCTACTAAAAGGCATAAATACTTTATAATCATGGTTTAATACTGAACTACTTCTATATGAAGTATCATTTGAAAGTTTTTTGCCCTCTTCGGGTAATAGTCACCATGGTTTTCTTCCAAGGTGCTGGTACTGCTCTATCTTTTTAAAATAGTGCTGAACAAAACCTTCTGAATATTGATGATTTTCTTCCCTCCAACTCTCCATCTTTATCATAGTTTTTATTGGTGCATGATCTAAAACAATTATTGGATGTATCTCAGTTTTCATTAAAAAACCATGCTCCTGTGAAATAAAATTTCTATCAAGTCTAGCCCAGGTATTGCAACTTGGGGAATAATTAAATTCTGTAAGAAATGTCATATTTTTTATTTGAAATATGCTCACACATTTATTCAGACATCTACCTTCTTTTTTTATATTTTCCATTCTAGCCCCCCCCCCCCCACCCTGATTCATCCTCACTACTGCAAATCAGGATCAGGTTCCACTTCCACCCATAAATAATAATCCCTGCTGAAAGCTAATTATTTCTCCCCAAACTGTCTTAAGCTCTGTAATAGTTTTAGGTGGAATATAGAAACATGCAAATGTAATCCTGCTTTTCTACCAATAACCCCTTACTACTATAAATCTGCCATTATTGTCCGTCTTTGCCTGTTCTAATACTACTGGGGCCCTCTCACAATCAGTATGACTATTAAAACTAAATACATTTTTGACCCTCAACCCTTTTTAACTCACAGCAAACAGACAAAACAATATACACTTTCCACAGTTTGTGAACTTATAGTCACTACCTTTTTTAAGGTATTTTAATTGCTTCAAAAACAGAACAGGTAGTTTGCAAGCTGTCTACAAGTAATCACAATTGTGACTGCTTAATGACAGGATGACTGGTTATAAAATTACCATTCTGTTCTTATAAATGTTTAACTCTCTACAAACTGTCAAAGGTGATTGCTTAAAGATGGGGTTGCTAAATGGCTTGGCTGCCCAAAGCACCAAATTCCCTTGCTGGAGCTTTGACGGAGGACAGTTTTTTTTATATAAATGACTTGTATAATCTTCCTGTCAGGAATAACTTCCAGATTAACATCCCCAAAATATGTTTACATTGTTAGATTTCATAAGTGAATTCTAAATTTATTGAGCCAAATGCTGATTTACTATAAAATGTCTTACAGCAGATACTAATTAATCTGAGGGATGATTATAATACAGGATTATGATCAGCTGTCCAATAAAAACTAGTTTATGTGTTCAAGAAATGGATGTCAAGAGAATCACCTCAACAGTGAAGTTCGGCAGGTGAATCTCTTGGCATCCATTTCGTGAACACACAATAAACTGGTTATGATCAAACACCTGATCATAATTCTTTGTAATGCATGGAATTTTTCAGTCTGTTACACATTTGTGATTTGTCTACTTATTGCATGCAGATTTTATAATGGAAAGAGAGAGTTGTATACAATGTAAGTGATGTATGATGCATTTTGTTTAGTATATCATTTTGTGAGTATATTTTTTTAGTTGTGTAAAATGTGGTGTTAGCTGTCTTTTTGTTTCAAATGTTTTGTGTAATTTCTGTTTGTGTTGTCTTGCATACTTTCTGAAAAGAAATAAAAAAGAAGGATGGTTTTAGAATTTTTTTATATATTGAACAGAGAATTTTGAAAGTTTTCTCACCTAACATATCCTAATGTGTTGTGTCTTCTATCATAGGATGTTTTTCTTGTTGCCGTGTGAAGTATTTGTGTACTTCTATTGTTACTTTTTCACTGAATGTACTGTTTTCCCCAAATTGGTTGAAGTTAACTAGCTCCAAGTTATTTTTTGTCTGTAATTGTTATGGTGGTGTTTTGTTGTATATTTTGTTGTTTTGCTGGATTTGAGTGTTCTCCAGAACTGTGTTTGCAAAGTATTCCAAATTTCTTTTCTTTTTGCTTTGGTCTGATAAGGAGCTGTAGTTTATTGATTGTAGACTTCTGTGTCCTGAAACATGTTGAACTTTATTTGATGGGACATTTTTGTCTACTAGTATTTGTATAGATATTTTTCTGGAATGATTTGCATTTTTTTCTTCTGATAGTCCTACTTGTAATTGTAGTTTTAGTCTTTTCACCATAGTTTATGTTTTATCCTATTATCATTATTCTGTACCACAGTAATTCTCCTTCTTTATGGTCTGTGTTTGGTGCCAAGTAGAAAGGTGCATCATTTTGCATTTGTTTACATCTTTGTGAAGCATATTTTTATATGCTGTTATTGGGTCTCTTTCTGTCTTTTGTTTTTTTTCTCCTGTTTTTGTCCATCCTCCATTATATTCTAGATATTGTTCATTTTCTACTCTGGTGTGCACTGTGATGTCTCCCCATTGTAGGTTATATTGTTCTGATGTCCGGAGGGCAAAGTATAGTCCCTTGTTGAATAATATATTTAGCAGTGGTTCTGGTGAACCCATTTCTATTATATCTGTGGAATATACTTGTTCAATACATGCAGGAGCTATGCTTGCATTGGTTTGTTTCCTTTTCCCATTTTTTGAGGGGGCTTTTGTTTTGCTTTGAGAGTGGACTTTGTTTCCATAATTTCACTTACGTTGCCACGGAATATGGAGTGTCTGTATTTCTTGTCAATTAAATATCTGTCTGTACTTCATAGGATTCCTCCTATTGTTGTAGGTTCATTGTCAGTTCCATCATGTTTTTTTTTTGTTTAATTTGCAGATAAAATCTGTTACTACTTGATTTAGTTGTTTTGGAATCATTTGATCTGATATTGTCATTTTCATTCATTCCTCAATGAATGGGTCTCAGATCTGACTCATACGCTTTCCTCTAGATTCTAGTATCTGCCTCTCAAGCTCCTCCCTTTACCCATAATGCCCCCTGACCACTGCATTATCTCAGATCTCGTTTACTGCTAGAATGATTCAGTTGCGATTGCGTTCTCACGCTTGAGCAGTTTTTTTGGGGGGGATAGTGAGTAAAAAAACTTTAAAGTTTAACTCCTTTTTATTACTTATTACCTTCTATAACATTTTCTCTTTACCCGCTAAGCTAATTATCCTTTTTACATCCTTTGGTATCCTCCTTTTACCATCGCTGGTATATTTTTCTATTTTGCTTTACCTTTTCCCATAAGGTAATCTTGTTACCATTGTTGATATAGCTTTCTCTTTCCCTCTACCTTCTGTATAAAAAAAAATACCTTTCTTTAAATACTCTCTCTTAACTGGCTTTTGTCTTTCAGTATAGTTTATAGCAACGACTGAAATGCTTACTGGTTTTAAGAAGTGCACTTCCTGTGGGCACAAGACACCCAACTCTGATGCCCACAGGGAGTGCATTTATTGTTTAAGGCTTGCTCATCTAAATACTTCTTGTATAATTTGTGCTTATTTTAACACCAGAGCTTTCAGTGACTGATGCAACAAGTTTGTGCTTAAGGGCCTTCTCCCTGCTTCTGCAACTTCTGTTTCAACTTCAGGGGCTTAACCCCCCTCACAAAAATCTAAGTCTACGAAGCCCAGGGAGCATAGGAAGTGCTCTCCTGTCAGGTCTCCCAAATCTGCTCTGACATCTGAGCCTGCAGCTAAAATTTCCGAACACTTGGATCTAAAATCCACAGATCCTACGCCTTCAACCTCAAAGTCTCTTCAGCTCCGAAGCCCTCATTTTTCTTTGGGGCCATTGTCCCCAAGACTGAGGTCTCCTTTTCTACAGGCGACACCAAGAATGTCTTCTTGACCTCCTTCCACTTCCTCTTCGATCAGGTCCTCCTGAAGTCTTTCCAAAACAGAGGTGGATAGGATGATGAGAAAATTTCTCAGAAGACAGATTCAGATAGGGGTCTTACCTGCTCCCGCTCCCATCGGATCTGTAAGCCTTAAGCCTCCCTCACATACCATCATTTCTCCTTCTCCAATCTGGCCTTCTATTTCAGAACCTTGGATCCAAGATCTCCAATACTCGAACTGTCGGATCATAAGATGCCTTAATCTTCTACTCAGACTTCTTCCCTGATCCGTTTGGCTCTGACTCCCCTTGAGCAGGACACATCTCTTAAAGCCAAACCCTACTTGCTATAGATATGCATATTTTGGCCTTGTTATGACCTCGTCAGCATAGTGTTTGATTAAGCGTAACTCTTAAGCTTAGTCAAACACTCAGCTTATGCTATGCTGACGAGGTCATAAGGCCGAAATATGCATATCCATAGCTACGCTTAGTAAAACACTCTGCTTATGCTATGCTGACAAGGTCATAACAAGGCTGAAATATGCATATCTATAGCAAGTAGGGTTTGGCTTTATTGGCCTGAAATTGTCCATTAAAACGACTTCAAATGTAAAAGTCATGGGCAATCAGAATCACCATATAGCTGAAACACCTGATGTTTATAAGGATCATTTGCATATATCCCATGGGCTTCTGTTACAGGAGGTTTGGGAGGTCACTCATTGGAAGTTCTAGCTTGGCTGGAGTTTTCATTTATTTTTTTCCTATAAAACAATAGATTTAAAACCCACTTGGGTTTCACATATGGAAATGTCAAAATAATTCATGCAGTCAAAGGTCACTGTGTGTGAATTTCAAAAAAGATGCAGTTTGAGAAAGGTATTGCATGAACTCGTTCAATTTTTCTAGACTGTCCACCCCAAAACAGACAAATGTCATCCAGGTATCTGTTATACATTCTCCAACAAGTTGAAAATGGACAATGAATGACAAATATGTATTCCCACATGGCTAAAATAATGTTAGCATATGTGGGGGCACAACTGGCTCCCATGGCAACTCCATGCTCCTATCGGAAGAAGAACCCCTTCAAAAAATAAAAAAAATGTTTTTAAGAATCAATTCAGCCAATTCAAGGCAAACAAGGATATAATTTATCCGTTACCCCTTCTTGCATTCTTAGGGCTTCTTTTAACCATAATAAACCTATGTTGTGTGGGATAACAGAAAACAAGTCAATGATGTCAATAGTAACAACTACCAAATCATCTGAAAAAAATTCAGGTCTGACCTTACAAAGGAAGTCCCAGGAGTCCTTCAAAATATATGTTTCCCACTTCCACAAGGATTTCAATTTCCAGTCTAGATATTTTATCATGACAGATATGTAGGTGCAAAGAACTGTATCCAGAGGATATTTCATTCCCTTTTTGCAAGTTCTCTCTATGAAAATAAAATGTCTCCCTGATGTTCTACCCAATCAGTGGGAGTTAGCAGTTCTGGAGATTCAAAAACTGCTAGACAAAGTCATCTAAGAGGTCCCATCAAATGAGAGGACACAGATTTTACTCAAGGTTCTTTTTAGTGCAAAAGTAAACGGGACCTGACACCTATCCTGGATCTCAGTTATCTGAACCAGTTTGTTAAGAACTCCAAATTTCAGATGGTCATGGTTCAGTCCATTCTGCCACTGTTACAGAAGGATGACTGGATGTGCTTGGTAGATCTTCATGATGTGTACTATCACATCAAAATGAACAGATGATCTCAAAGATGCCCACACTTTCAGGTGGGAGCTAGTCATCATCAGTTCACAGCCTTGCCCTTCGGTCTCACCACAGCCCCCAGGGTGTTCACCAAATGCATGGCGGTGGTAGCAGCTCATCTAAGACTGCATGAATTCAGAGTGTTTCCTTATTCAGATGACTAGCTCCTTACTGCACCAACCAGGCATCACCTAGTAAAAGTCCTGGATTACTTACTCTGATTATTTCAATTCCTGGGGATCACAATCAATCTTTCAACATTCCACCTTCGACCACTTCAAGTCTTGGAGTTTACAGGCTCAGCTAAATACAGTCAATCCTCTCACTCTCTTACCATAAAACAGAATTCTTTCCTTGAGACTGTATGTTGGACAGGTTCTTTCTCACCACTCTACCCCAGCAAAAGTAGTTCTCAAAGCCCTAGGATTAATGGCTGCAGCAATTACCTTGATACCAACTGCTTGACTTCACATGCAAATCCTCCAGTGGACTCTGGCAGTACAATGATCCATTCTTCGACCGCCCTTACAACATGCTACAAAACTATCTCAAGTCTGCAAATACTCCCTATTGTGGTGTATTCAGTCTGAGATTTGTTGAGGATGTCCCTTCATCCTTCCTCCCCAAAATGTTATGTTGACCACAGATGCCTCCCAATTGGGGTGGGGGGTATTTCTTGGAATGGACTGTTCAAGGCACGTGGTCTGCAGAAGAGACCAAATTGCATATGAATGTCTTGGAAATGAGAGTGGCTCTTTTAGCACTGCAGGCCTTTCAGAATGCTCTTCCTTTAGAGACAGTTGCTATCCAAATGGACAATATGTCAGTTGTTTGGTATATGAGCAAACAAGAGTGAACCAGATCTTATCCCCTTTGCTGAGAAGCAATAAGGGTCTGGCAGTGGGTGATATCTTCCAACTGCTTTCTTGTAGTAACGCACATACCAGGGAAATCCAAAGTTCTAGTAGACAAGCTCAGCAGGTCTATCCTGATGCCTCATGAGAGGGCTTCCAATCAGTCTGTGCCAAATATGATCTTCCACAAATGGGGTCAACCTGACTGTGACCTTTGTCTCTCCCCTCAACAACAAATGTAGCAGGTTCTTTGCTCTAATTTCCCATCAGAGACAGTCACTGAAAGATGCTCTAGTCCATGTTTGGCACTCTGGTCTTCTATGTGCTTATCCTCCCTTACCCCTAATCCCCAAATTCCTCCAGAAAGCACTCCGGTTGAAGAGCAAAGTAATCATCATTGCCTAGTTCTGGCCTCAGCAAAGGTGGCTCCCCTTCCTATGGTCTCACCTACTATGTCCACCTTGGACACTGGACCCCATTCCAGACCTCCTGTCACATCCGTCAGGGAGGACTCATCTGGACATTGCAGGCCTCAGGTTGACCACATGGTTACTCCAATTCCAATGACAGCTAGACATTCCAGGCTTTCCTCTCCTGTTCACTAAATTTTATTGTCCTCCCAGAAACCCTCTATAAGGAAGACTGATAAGAGTAAATGGAAGAAATTTTCTTTTTAGGCACAGCAGAGAGAGTTGGATCCTTTCACCGTTCCAATCCCTGATATTTTAGATTTTTCTTGCTTCTATTTTTCAAAGTGGTACTAGTTTCCCTACCAGCAAAGTTCAGCTGGCCACCATCTGCAACTATCACAGCAGAGATAATGCTTTCCCTGTAGCCACATCCAAGTTATGTAAATCATTCCTTAAAGGTACCTTTTTACTGAGGCCTCCATTAAGGATCCCACTCCACCTTGGGATTTTACTATTGTGTTGCAGAGTTTAATATGATCCCCCCTTGAACCTTTGGCTAGGACAGACTTCAGATTTCTTTCTTGGAAAACAGTCCTTTTTTGTGGCTATAACTTCTGTGAGGTAAGTCTCTGAACTCAAAGCACTCTCTTCAAAACCATCTTATCTGATTTTCAATAAAGATATGGTTACTTTATGTACTAATCCTTCCTTTGTGCCCAAAATTGCCTCTGAAACAAAATTAAATTAGGCAATTAACTTGCCAGTTTTCTTTCCTAAATGTGACAATAACAGGTTCATAGGATGAAACCAGGCTATTGGCTCAGATGCCCTTATAAGCCTAGCCAATGGAGAATACATGCATCACCTTTTAGATGTATATAGGTAACTTCATTTTTATCTTCATAGGATGAAAGAATTTAGAAAAGCTGACCAGTTACTTGTTTCCTTTTCCAACAACAAATTGGGAAAACCAGTATCTAAACCTACACTAAATAATGGATTGTATTTCTTATTTTTATTTTTCTAGAGGTTTAGCCTTGCCAAAAGCACACTCAACTAGGTCAATGGCTACATCAGCTGCTTTTTGTGTCAAAGCTTCTATTGATATTTGCACAGCTGCCACTTGGTCTAATGCTCATACATTTATTGCTCATTACAAGTTTGATGTCATATCCAGAAACAGGGCTGCATTTGGAACATCCTTCAATGAGGGCCACCCAAGGTTACTGTAGCTAAGGACTCTGTCCCATTCATTGAAGAATGAATGAAAATGACGAGATCAGATATAAAAGTTATGTACTCACCGTAACTATTCACCCGTGTTGTCCATTTTCATTTTTCTTCAACACCCCCCACCTTCCCCTTATCCATTTCTTTGGGAGTGACCTTCTGAAGTTTTGTTAGGAACCATAGTTCCTGTTTGAGCCCCTGCTTTGTTACTATACTATTTCTCTGCAGTATTATTAATATGCTTTATATTCAGATGGTTATATAGTAGCAGTAAACTTGATCTGAGGTAATGCAGTGGTCAGCGGCATTATGGGTAAAGGGAGAAGCTCGAGAGTTGGATCCTAGAATATAGAGAAAAGCGGCCAAGGCGGATCATAGGGTCAGATCCATGACCCATTCATTGAGGAAGAATGAAAATGGACAACAAAGATGCATAGTTATCCTGAGTACATAACTTTTATTTCTGGTAATCTGTCTTCCCCTGTTTCTTTTTAGGCGTACAGTAGTTTTATGTCAGATTTTTTTTTTTTAATTATTCTCCATTTGTAAGAACAGTCCTCTTTCTGGAGCTACTGATGTTGTTTGATATGACATTTTTTTCTTGTTTGTGGTAGAGTTTTGAATTGAGGTTTTTACTTTATATAATGTAGATATTTTTTACTTTTCTTTTTTCGTACAGAGATAAGTCCTTGAAGTGTGTGACTTCTTTCCTGTCAAGACATGACGTTCAAGGTGGTTTAAGGATTTTCTCTGGTTGTGCCTGCACAAGCTTTTCTATGTTTTTTTTTTTAGTTTAGTGGTCTATTCATGCTTTGGCTAATGTTTAAGGGAGGAATGTTTCTAGTGCTGCACATTTCTGTCAGTAGGTTTGTAGGATAGGTTGGTTGGTATGAATGGATTGTTTTACTATTTTTATTGCTTTTATATATTTATTACATATTTTATATATATATATATATATGGTTCCCCTTGACTTGATCGATACACCAAAACACCGACGCTCAGAAGACTGACTCCAGAAGACCGACGAGACAGATGATCGACAAGGTGAAATCCTGACAGCCGAAACATCGACATGGGCAACGTGTGAGCGCGACTCGGTAAGTGTGCGATAGTGAGGGATTTAGCGTTAAGGAGCGGACAGGTAAGTGTGAGATAGTAAGGGATTTAGGGTTAGGGTGCGGGAAAGATGAGTGTGCGGTAGTGTCAGACTTAGGGTGCGGGTAAGGTAAGTGTGCGATAGTGACGGAGTTTAGGTTTAAGGGCGGGTTAAGAGTTAGTGTTAGGGTGCGGGTAGGGTAAGTGTGCGATAGTGACGGACTTTAGGTTTAGTGGCGGGTTAAGTGAGTTAGGGTGCGGGTAGGGTAAGTGTGCGATAGCGACGGACTGTAGGTTTAGTGGCGGGTTAAGTGAGTTAGGGTTAGGGTGTGGGTAGGGTAAGTGTGCGGTAGTGTCGTACCTTAGGGTTAGGGTTTGGGTTACGGTTAGTACATGTATAGTTGTGTGTAATGTGTAGTTTATGTTTTGTGTGTCGGTGTTATGGTGTTTGGTTTTGTGCGTTTTCGGTCTTTTGGGTGTCGGCTTTGTGGTGTGTTTGTGTTGTGATAGGGATCCATATATATATATATATATATTGTGCAGGATTGTAGATTTTTTGTATCATTTTTCATTTGTAGATGTGCAATACTTTGACTTAAGTCTAACTTTGGATTTATTGACATTATGTTGGAGCTTCCTGTTTAGTACATACATGTTGGGGTGGAATAGGGTGCTGTATGACCAACTCCACACAGAATTTCACTTCTAGATTGGCTTTTTGGGAGTTGAAACTTTTAGGTTTGTTTCCCTATATAGATTAGAAGGGGTTTAGAGGGAGGAAGTAGCTTTTGTTTTAATTTCTAAGCCACTGTTATTTATTCTGACAGATGTCAACATAGCACACTGACAGAAGTAAAATTCTTTCTGTTTGAGTTACACTTGATTTCTTCACAGATCTTCCTGAGTATTTGAAATCCAGTCTTATAAGCAGAGGATGCTTAACATTTGATCTGATGTTGTCAAACTTCATTCCATCCTTGACAGATAGGCTCAGTTCCAATATTGGAACCGAATCGGCTCTTACTACAGCTTGTGCCAGCTAAAAACTCTCGAGCTTCACCTCTACCCAGAATCCTTCTTTCTCATTTACATCAGATCTTGTTTGCCGCTTTCAGAAACGGTCATGTCCAGCTATTACTCTCAAACACTACTAAGATTTAGGTAAAATTTTTGTCCTTTCCTTGCAGTTTCTGTCAATATTTTTCTATCTTACTTCTTTTTACACTTAGTGTACTTCTACTAGTATTATCATTGATACCATTTCCCTTTTTACACGTTTGTGTGCTTCCCCACTATCACCGTTAATAGTTTTCCTCTCTCTCGTGTCCTTTATCTTAAATATAAAAATGTAAGTATAAAATATTATTTCTTCTGCTCTCACTTTCCCTGTCCCTTGTGAAGTGAGACTTCTTTAATTTCTCTATAACCGTTTTTCACTACTGGTCATGGCTGAGAAGGGTAAGGGCCCCTCTGTCTTCAAAAAATGCCAGAAGTCTGGTCATAAAATTCCCCTGTCAGGTTTTCACGCACTGTGTATATTGTCTTGGTCCTCATCACTTACAGGAAGATTGTAGTATTTGTCTGCCTTTACCCATCGTGCTCTAGTGGAAAGGCATAAACTAATTTTAAAAGGACTTTTGCCATCAGATTTTGGAGAAGCCTTCTCCACTGCTGATAAAGCTAAAACAGATATCTCATCTTCCTCCTGTACTTGAACTGCGTCTTTAACTTTGTCAGTAGATCAGTTCCAACTTCCCCATTGGTTCCGAAAGCCAAAACATTGAAGAGCTCAGTTCCAATTGTTCCCTTGGAACCAAAAGCATCTGTTTGAGTCTTTGGTACTGACAACTTCAATTTTGGCACCAACTACAATTGCGAGCCCTTCAACGTCAAAGGCCTCGACACAGGATTTGGCTTCTGTTCTATTGACTATGACTGTTACACCTAGAACATCAATTGTTCATTTTGCTGGGAATTACCAGAAGTGCTTTTGCAGAGGCCTAAATCTCCTTCAGCTTTGCCTGTCTGCTCCACCAAAAGCCTCACGGAACTGGATGTGGAGAGGCTGGTGAATAAGATTTTATGGGCTAGAGGGCTTTCAGGCTCACCTTCAATACCAATTCCTTCTGGTTTTGGTACCAAAATATCTTCCTTCACCCTGTTGACTACTCCTCTAACCTCCCTGGAGCTCTTAGAGTCTTCTGTTCAGGTTCTCCCAACACTGACATTGTCGGCTCTGGAGATGCTTACTTCTACAGAGCTGACAGTTGCCCTCAGTTATCTCAGAACCGGAAACCTCCCTAAGCCATAGCTGCCCTGTTGGTTCCGGTGAGAAGGTCTGTACTCCAGACTTTTCTGTGCCATCCCTGCTCCTTGGAGCTTCATCTTGAGTCAGTTCAGCTCTGGTTTCAGCCTCGAGGCTAGTTTCTACGGAGCAGGGAGTGACTCCAGTCCCAAAGAAGTTTTTCTCAGTTCCGTCTCCCTTCCCTGTTCAGGGGGCTGGCCTTCGAGGCTATGAAGAGAGCCCTTTCTCTAGCAAAGATATAAGTTGATGCCTACCTCATCTGAACAAGTCCCCCCCACTCAGTTCTACTGTTCCACCTGCCTGCCTCTCCATAGGGACAGCTGGTGCTGAAGCCTCAGGTGTCACAGACACAGGTACTGTCATCTTCTGATACCTCCCCAGAGTATCCCCCTGAGGAAGTCCCACACAAAAAGAAGAGGAAGCACTTGGATTCCCTCCAGGAATAAGTTACAGAAGATACAGATTTCAATGAAGGGGAGGAGTCCCCACGGTCACTCCCTGAAGCTGTCTCCTTTGGAGACATCTTGGAAATTATGAAGCAGAGGGGTGGCTGGAAGTCCAAAAAAACCTTCTTCTGAGAAATCTGTCTACCTGCAGGCATTTGGCACCTGGCCCTTTAAATCTTGGGTGACTGCCTGCTGATGAACTCATTTAGTTGATTTCACATTGAGAAGGCCCCTGACTCCGTTGAGTCCATCCCCAACAGACCAGACAAAATACTTTCACACCAAAGTGCAAACGATTTTGGGCCAAGTTCTGGCAGTTGATGCTAGTCATAGCGGCTGCCACAAAAAAAGAAACTGGCTGTGGAGAGTTCCTCTGTCCATCTGTCCAACAGGGAGTCCCGGGCTATGGACAGGCTCAGGAAGTGGGTCTACGCTTCAATGACCTTTCCCATAAGGTGGCAAGAGCTCTAGCTGAGGGAGTCCAAGAAAAAGTGGCTTCCCAGTCTGGACACCCTACAGTCTGTCCAATTTGTCCATGAGGCTGACAGCACATACAGCCAAAAGTGCATCTAGAGCAGCAGGTACAAGCATAGCTATTAGGAGACATGCCTGGATGTACTTTTCTGATTCTGCAGAACCATTTAAGTCTTCTTTCATCAATGCTTCTTTTGACGGAACATACTTATTTGGCCCCAAAGTGAAAGAAACCTTTGTCCAGGTATGAGAAAGATGGTAAGACCCTTTCTGCTGTCGGCATATGTTTTTCCACCCCCAAAGGTCCTTTTCCAGGAACCAGAGGAGTGATGGTAAAATGTAGTTCAAAAAAATCCCAAGGGCATTTCCAGAATACATGTGGAGGCAAATCCCCCAGGGGCAGAGGGGGGAAGCAAAATGGGAGATGCCGCCATCACGGCAGTGGTGGTCTGCAAAACCAGGGCTTCAGGGATTCTTTCCCAAGCAAGCCCTTTCAGTGCTTCTAAAGAGAGGCCCGACTGTCTTCCTCTGTACGCAGTCGGGGATGCTTATCCTTGCACCTAAATGCCTGGCGAGACATAACAGATTCCTGGGTGCAATGGATCACATTTAGAGGTTATACCATTTTCTTTTCTCAACCTCTCCCATTTCAGAAGAAAATCCCAGATGTTCCACCTAATCAGAAGGATGCAGCAATACAAGAAATCCAAAAACTGCTGGACAAGAGGGTCATCCAACAAGTCCCACCAGACCAAGAAGGATCCGGAACTTACTCAAGAATCTTTTTAGTGCCACAGAAGAGGGACTGGAGACCAATTTTAGATCTCAGTGTACTGAACAAATTGGTTCGACAAACGAAGTTCTGGATGGTTACGGTACAGTCTATTCTTTCCTTTCCGAAGAAAGATGACTGGATGTGTTCAACAGAACTTCAGGATGTGTATTACTACATAAAGATAAATAAACACTCCAGAAAGTTCCTCCACTTCCAACTAGGAGCCAGTCACTATCAATTCAGAGTACTGCCCTTTGGACTCACCACAGCTCCCAGGGTTTTCACCAAATGCATGGCAGTAGTAGCAGCTCACTTGATACTACAAGGAATCCATGTGTTTCCCTAGCTGGACGACTGGTTCATAACTGCTACTATCAAGCATCAGCTGATAATAGCCAGGGACTACACCCTCAGCATTTGTGCTCAGCTGGGGATAACAGTAAACCTAGAAAAATCATGTTTAACCCAATGCAAAACTTAGAGTTCATTGGGGGCAGTATTGGATACTCAGACGGGGTCTATATTATAAGATCGACGTTTGAAAACATCAAACAACATATGGTCGATACCATATAGTCGATGTCTTCAAACATTGAACTTATACAAAGACAAAAAAAAGTACCTTAACGGGTTTAAGCCAGGGGGGCAAGCCCCCTGCACCCCCCACACCCCCCGTTATTTAAATATACCAACTCCGAGACCGCACTACATTGCAGTAAATGGAAATCTTCCCTTATGGTGATTTCCATTTACATGATCGAGATTCTGAGCGTTTGATATTCCATTTACATGATCGAGATTCTGAGCGTTTGATATTCTCGTGTCGACAATGTCAGATTCGACATTGTCTGCTTTCCAGAATATAATATAGACCCCTCAGACGACAGCATCTCTTTCCCCAGATCATCACCAGAGAATTGTAGTTCAGATTCAAAAGTTAATCCTCAGGAACAAAGTTCCAGCTCGTTTAGTCTGACAAGCCCTGGGATCCATGGCAGCTTCTATACCTCTGGTGCCACCAGACAAGTTTCACATGAGAATTCTTCAATGGCTACTAACTTTCCAGTGATCCATACTTCATCACCCGTTGTCACAACAAATCCTGATCACCAAACATTGCAAGACAGATCTTTGGTGGATGCATTCACATCAAGTTCTTCATGGTTGTCCCTTTGTCTTTCTGGAGCCCACAGCGGTAGTGACCATGGACACCTCCCAGATGGGGTGGGGGGGGGCATTATCTGGACAAAACAGTCCAGGGCACTTGGTTCCCTATAGAGGACAAATTTCACATCAATGTTCTAGAGATGAGTGGTACTTCTCGCACTGCAGGCCTTTCAGACAGCTCTTCAAGGGATTATTGCAATTCAAACAGACATGTCAGTAGTTTGGTACATCAACAGGGAGGAACCAAGTCTTACTCCCTCTGTTGAGAAACACTCTGAGTGTGGCATTGGGCAATTTCTTCCAACCGCTTTCTAATAGCAATGCACATACCAGGGAGCTCCAACATGATTGCAGACAAGCTGAGTAGATGTATCCTTCAGCCTCAAGAGTGGTCTCTCAATAAGAAAGTAGCAAAAATGATTTTCCGTCTTACAACAAATGCAGCAACTACTTCGCCCTAATTCCCCCTCAGGAGAGTCGCCAAGACACACTCTTCTCTAAGATTGGCCCCCCAGTCTCCTACATGCTTTTCCACTTATACCCCTAATTCCAACATTTTTACAGAAAGCACACAGGTTGAAGAGTACAGTGATCCTCATTGCTCCCTTTTGGCCTTGACAAATTTGGTTCCCCTTTCTCTGGCCTAACCTAACTCAACAGCCCTTGATTCTGGATCCAGCACCATATCTCCTGTCCCATTTGGATGGTCTTGTTCACTCAAACATTTTGAACCTCAAGCTAACTGCATGGTTCCTCATGTTCCATTAATTGCCAGGCATCCAAATATTTCCTCCCCAGTAAGCCACTTCTTTTATCGGCACACAAACCTTCCACTAGAAAGCTGTACACCAGTAAGTTTAAGAGATTCACTTTTTTGGGCCCTTGAAAAACAAAAAAGATCCTTTTACAGCTTCCACTGTAGCCTCACTGTTTAATGCCGGAGCTTCTCCTTCCATTATCAAAATACAACTGGCTGCTATTTCTAATTTTCATAACGGCTTAGATGAACATCCCTTAGCCTTTCATAACCTTTGTAAATCATTTCTAAGAGGCACTATTCTGCTAAAGCCTCCATTCAAGGACTCAACACCTCCTTGGGACTTGAGCTTTCAGGCAGTGACACATTCTCCCTTTCAGCTCTTTATGGATTGTGACCCAAAATGTTTATCCTGAAAGACACTCTTTTTGGTAGCCACTTCCTCTGCCAGAAGGATTTCAGAGATTAAGGCTTTACCATCCAAACCTCCTCACATTGTTTTCCACAAGGACAGAGTATCCTTGCAAACTAACCCTTCCTCCTTACCAGAGGTTGTATCACAGACAAACATGAAGCAGACCATTGATTTACCAGCTTTCTTCCTTAACCACTCTAATAAAGAAGAAAGGGCCTTGCACCTTTTAGACGTCCACAGACAACTACAGGTCTACCTTCGCAGGACCAAAGACATAAAACAATCTAGTCAATTACTTGTTTCTTTCTCTAGTGCAAAGTTGGGCAAAGCAGTCAACAAAATTACTCTTTCCAAGTGGCTGAAAGACTGCATTTCAATCATTTATGATAAGAATAACTTAACCTTGACCAAACCAGTTAAAGCACAATCTACAAGTTCTATAGCTATTTCAGCTGTTTTTCAATCCAGAGCTTCAATGGATGACATATGTGCAGCAGCTACCTGGGCTACTCCCTATACCTTTATTACTCATTACAAATTGGACCTGTTCTCTAGGGGATGATTGTCCTTTGGCTCAATGGTGCTCAGGAATGCCCATCCATGATTCCACCCAGGAATTTAGGTAGCTGGGGACTCTGTCCCATCTGTCAAGGATGGAAGGAAGTTTGACAATATCAGATAAAGAAGTTATGTACTTACCATAACATTCCATCTGTGTTGTCAAATCTTCATTCATCCCCAACCCCCACCCCCACCCCCCTCCACCTCCTGACCTAAAATTTTTTTTGGTGGAACGCATCTAAGTGACCTTATACTGTTGTCAGGTTAAGAACAGGAGATAAGCTTCCTCCTGACGTACTTTTCAAGAATCTGTATATATTTGTGTATATATATATATATATATATATATATATATATATATATACACACACATATATATAAATAGTGTGTGTGTATACACATGTTTTACATGTTTCTATATAATTTCTGCAAACTTGATCTGAGGTAACAGAGAGATGGATTCTAGGTAGGAGGTAAAGCTCGAGAGTTTTTGGCTGGCACGATCTGTAGTAATGGCTGAGTCAGTTCCAATATTGGAACAGAACCCATCTTTCAAGAATGAATGAAGATTTGACAACACAGATGGAACATTATGGTAAGTACATAACTTCATTTTAAGATAGTGTCTCATGCCAGTTTATCTGAGCATAATCAGGGCGCTCCATGCACTACATAAAAATATGGTAATGGAAGTGTGTGATTATATTGAAATATGTCAGTCTCAAACATTATGACCTGAACTGAGAACTGAGAAAATAATTGGAAAAAAATCTATTTAAATGATTTTAATCACTTGTAATGATATAGTATATATACATATATATATATATATATATATACATACATACATATATAAGGAAGCCTTTTATAATCTCAAAATACTGAAATGTCGAATTTCAGTATCTCTAGACTATAAACCCGAATGTTTAAAATAGCGAAAGTTCATAATCGTGAATTTGAATATCTCAAATTCGCGGTTATGGCCTTACGTTACGTGATGTCTGGGACTGTGCGTTTATGGTGCGCTGTGCCGTGTGTGGATCTAGGTGTTTTGTAAGGGATTTGAGTGGGGGTTAGTGTGTGTTTGAGTGTGCTGATATGTTTGATGTGTGTGTGAGGGACTGGAGAATGTGCGTGTGTGAGTTTGCTTTTGTTTCCTGTTTGTGCAATCTCGGAGTTAGCATATATAAGTAGGGGGCTGGGGGTGCAGGGGAGTTTGTCCCCCTCCTTGTGTGTATGAGTTGTGTACGTGTGTAGTTTTTGTTTGTTTATGTTGTGATGTGGGTGTTGTGGTGTATGTATGGTGTAGTGTATGCGGTTGTTCAGTGTTTTGAATTTCAAGGTTTTGGGCTCGGGGTTTTGAAGTTTTGTGGAGTCAGTATCATAGTTTCAAGATACTGATATTCGATGTTTCAGTAGTTCGAGATTATGAAGTGAATCTATATATCTCTCTCTATATATATATTATATATAGATATATATATATATATATATATATATATACACATACATACATACACACACACACACATGCCTTTTCTACAGTTAATCTTTTGATATTCCTTAAAGACACAAGCTAAGGCACTAGGGACACTGACTGTTTACTTTAATAAAGTTTGTTTTTTAAGTCATTTTGTTATTTTCAAATGATATCACATACAAACATAGTAGCAAATCAGAGAACAAACACAATGACAGAGAAAATAATACAATAATCAATTCCTGGTATTCAGTCATGCCTACACTAAGTGTACACCATTCTGAATGAACAGACAGGAATAACTCGCACCTTCTTCCTCCTAATTATAGTTTTCCTACTGATTTTCTTGCAGCATTAAATATCGAGAGGGATTCATAAAGGTTACCACAAAGTGCTGACTTCATGTAAACTTGGTGTAATCTTTGAGTGACTAGAAAGTAACAAAACGGTGGTAGGGATGTTCCTGAATATATATCATGTACACTTAGTGTAGGCGTTAATGAATCTGGCCCAATATCTTAAACAAGGAAAAGCAAGTGAAAAGCCACAGGTCACTGTAAAGATTTGAAGGCAGGAGAAAAAATGCTGATAGACAAGGGCTTCAGTATGTTGTTAGAAGAAGAAAGTAACATACTGTGGCCACATTCATAAGTGTAGGTCATATATATGTCTATGTATGCATACAAATCAGCCAGCACAGTCTGGTAATATTTTACGGCAGAAGCAAAAGGAAAAAAGCAAATGATAAATTCCTTTTCACTATTTTACAAGGCACAGGAATTCATTTATTAATCTACTAAATAGTTAAAGTATTTGCTGTGGTACAGGTAAGGTCAGCAAAGAATACATACAGAAGTGGGAAAAGTTGTTATGACTGTCAAGTGAATGTGCACACGTTTTATTACATTAGGAAGTTAAATAACTTTCAGATTAAAAGATTCACTCAGATCCCAAATTAATCCCAGCTGCATAGCCCCAATGAAGGATCCCTTTTCAAATGAGGATGAGGATGGAAGAAGAGTAAGGGAAGATTCAGTAAAAAGAATCAGGCCACATATCTTGGGTTCATCCAACAGTAATACAACAAGCCTAAAATCCCAGGTGAAATCAGCATCAGAGTGACTAACAGTTGCCAGTAGAACTGTATAAAGCAAAAGACCCCCCTCCAGTGCATATTTTAAGTGAGTTTAGTGGTGTACATCTGTTTAATAAAATAGATTTCAGGTCTGGATTCCACCAACTTGAAATCCACCCCAAGAGTAGACACATCACAACTACCTCTACCCGCAAAGAGCTGAATGAAGCAGTATAAAAGACCTATATTGAGTGTTAGCTATGTGTCTGAAATCTTTCAGCATGTAACATAAGAATGTATCAATAAAGCATAGAACAGTGGCGACACTATTGTGTATGGCAGATATGAAACTGAACACGATGAGACCTTGAAAAAAGTTATTCAGTTTAAAGAAAATGGCATTCCATTAATTAGGGAAAAGTGCAAGTTTAACAAGAGTATTTTGAAGTTCTGTGGATATATATTTTCTCAGTCTGGCATGTCAATATCCTTCAAGGTGAAAGAAATACTTACGAATGAGAACACCAAGCAATGCAAAAGAAGTCAGAAATCTAATAGGTATGATCAGTTATAGTTCTATGTTTATAAAAGATTTTAGTTCAATCACAGGGCGTTAAATGGAGATCCGGAAAAAGGATGTCCCATCTACCTGTGCTGAACGACAATGAATTGTACAAATGCGAGCTAAAGGGATGCATTCAGAGACAACACTGTTATATTTCAAAAGATGCTGTACATTGTTAGAGGTGGATACAAGCTCCATATGAATTACTGCATAACTAATCTAGATGCAAAATGGACATCAGAGAGTCACAGCAGATGTAATAAATTGCACATCTACATAAAAAGGAACACAGACAAAAGGAAAAGGAATTCCTAACCATTGTTTGGGCATATAAGCTTTAATCACAATAACCAAACTGCTAGAAACTACATTCAATAAACATGAAACAAATCCTCCCTCAAAACTGAGACATGGCCCTTAACATTATCTGCTATAGTAATTCTCTGTAACATACAATTAAGGGATAAGTATTTCTTATTGTTTATCAAGACATCCAGTAAATCTGAGTGAGAACGGTGACAAGTATGCCAAAACTGTTGTTGATTATGCAAATATAATTGCTAAATATGCTGTGCCTAAAGCATCGACTATAAGAGACTTAAGGCACTATTCATAAACTGTCTGCCCCATGGAGAAGGGCTGATAAAGGATTATGACTTCACCGATACCCTGCTTATTACATGTTCGAAACATGGATACCAAGAAATTCACTCAAGGTGAATCTTTGCATCCATATCGAGAAAACATAATTTAAGGCTATGATCGATGACTTGATCATAATTCTTTTATTGCATGAAGCTTTATGTGCCCATGTATGATACAGTAAAAAAAAAAAAAAACACTAAGTTTTTTGCTGCCTTTAAAATGAAATAAATCACTTAGCATTGGCTTGTCAGAAAGGCAGTGTAACACAAAGCCCTTTATGTTCACATTCCATGCCTCTAAGCTGTTCAGATTTTTGCAAAATGTCCAGATTATTGCTTCATATTTTTGGTCTGTTCCTCATAAAATCTCTGGTTTTCATAAAAACTACTGAAAATTGAAATTACTAAGTAAAGACATACATTCAAGTTTCAGAGTTAGCGTCCTTTGGAAAATGCAGACGTACACACATCATGTTATTTCAGGCAGTTTCTACGTTTATTATAAGAAACGCCTTATTCCTATGGATAGCAGGCAGAAACAAACCTTTTGTTCTGCCACTGTAATTTCTCATCAGTACAGCCCTAGACAAGATCTTAAAAACTTAAGCAAGGGATGCTTAATTGGGTTGCTTGCCACTCTGGCACTTAACTCATAATCATCATCATCTTCTTTCGGCTGTTCCCGTTAGGGGTCGCCACAGCGGATCATCTGTTTCCATTTCTTCCTGTCCTCTGCATCATGCTCTTTCACACCAACCGCCTGCATGTCCTCTCTCACCACATCCATAAACCTCATCTTAGGCCTTCCTGTTTTCCTCTTACCTGGCAGCTCCATCCTTAGCATCCTTTTCCCAATATACCCAGCATCCCTGCTCAGCACATGTCCACAATCTCGCCTCTCTTGCTTTGTCTCCAAACTGTCTAACCCGAGCTGACCCTCTAATATACTGATTCCTAATCCTGTCCATCCGAGTCACACCCAGTGCAAACCTTAACATCTTTAACTCTGCCACATCCAGCTCTGACTCCTGCCTTTTCGACAATGCTACCGTCTCCAACCCATATAACATTGCTGGTCTCACTACCCTCTTGTAGACCTTCCCTTTCACTCTTATTGGTACCCGTCTGTCACAAATCACTCCTGACACTCTTCTCCACCCATTCCACCCTGCCCGTACTCTCTTCTTCACCTCTCTTCCACACTCACCATTACTCTGAACTGTTGATCCCAAGTACTTAAACTCATCCACCTTTACCAACTCTACTCCCTGCATCCTCACCATTCCTCTACCCTCCCTCTCATTTACACACATATATTCTGTTTTAGCCCTGCTGACCTTCATTTCTCTCCTCTCTAAAGCATATCTCCACCTCTCCAGGGTCTCCTCAACCTGGTCCCTACTCTCACTACATATCACAATGTCATCTGCAAACATCATAATCCACGGGGCCTCCTGTCTAATCTCATCTGTCAACCTGTCCATCACCACTGCAAATAAGAAAGGGCTCAGAGCTGATCCTTGATGTAATCCCACCTCCACCTTAAACGTATCTGTCACTCCCACCGCAGTCCTCACCAATGTCACACTACCCTTGTACATATCCTGTACCACTCTTACATACTTCTCTGCCACTCCAGACTTCCTCATACAATACTACAACTCCTCTCTAGGCACCCTGTCATATGCTTTCTCTAAGTCCACAAAGACACAATGCAACTCCTTCTGACCTTCTCTGTATTTCTCCAACAACACTCTCAGAGCAAATATTGCATCTGTAGTGCTCTTTCCTGGCATGAAACCATACTGCTGATCACTAGTCATCACCTCCCTTCTTAACCTAGCTTCCACTAGTCTTTCCCATAACTTCAAGCTGTGACTGATCAATTTTATCCCTCTGTAGTTACTGCAGCTCTGCACATCACCCTTATTCTTAAAGATAGGTACCAAAACACTTTTTCTCCACTCCTCAGGCATCCTCTGACTTTCCAAAATTTCATTAAACAATCTGGTTAAAAATTCCACTGCCATTTCTCCTAAGCACCTCCATGCTTCCACTGGTATGTCATCTGGGCCAACAGCCTTTCCATTCTTCATCCTCTTCATAGCTGTCCTTACTTCCTCCTTGCTAATCTGCTTCACTTCCTGATTCACTATCCCCACATCATCCATCCTTCTCTCTCTCATTCTCTTCATTCATCAGCCCTTCAAAGTACTCTTTCCATCTACTCAACACACTCTCCTCACTTGTGAGTAAGTTTCCCTCACTGTCCTTTATCACTCTTACCTGCTGCACATCTTTCCCATCTCTGTCCCTCTGTCTAGCCAATCGGTACTTAACTGGTTTGCCTTTTTCCAAATACTGGAGCAAAATCACGATGCTCCATGCACTACAGTCTAGTTATTTCTGAAAAAGACTTCCTGTAAAGTTGCACAGGTGTTTTTGGTACAGACTGGCAAACTGAATTTTAAAAGACTCCAAACCATATTAAATTACATCACTAAGGCTGAAAACCATGTAGACTAAACATTTTCAGGAAGTGTATTTATTGACTATACCTGTTAACAGTTGTCCCCCTTTTTGTGAGGAAAAAAATAAAAGCAGCTCAGAGCACTAAATACAAGATATGACTAAAGCAAAGTTTTGGGAAATACCAAATGTGTAATGATCTATTTTTTGACTAGTAGTCCCTTCATAGAATGTGACTCATTAATGCAAGTCCTTGAATAATAAGAATGAATGACTGAAAATGTGGATTTACATATACCGAGTCCAAGAGTGGCATTTCTCAAAATATTCCCTTCTGAGATATGGTGATCTTGGAGTTGGTATATATAAGTTTGGAGGTGTGGAAGGGCTTGACCCCTGCAAAAAAAATGTAGAGAACAGCAATGTTTATCATCCGCTGTTCTATATTTTCAAACTTTTTCTTTGTAACTTCAGCATCTGCACTTAAGAGTCTCAGACTTACAACAAGGAGCCTTTTCTGTTGGCTGTTGTAGTTAAAATGAAGTCTAAGAGCAGCAGAAAGAGAACACTGGTTGAAACAGCCAGTTAATAAATGCACACTGTTCATTTTGCTAGGCATTCTGATATGGACAATATAGTTGTCATCAAGGGGTTTATGTTGGCATTCCTTGTTGCACATCACAGTGAAATATCTTCAACATCTGGCTGATGACAGGAACCTCAAAGATACTGAACTACGTCCTCGTCCGTGACATATTTTCAAATTTGACTCCAAGGTCTGCAAATGCTTTGTAGTTTCTTGCACCAAGTGGATGTGACATGACACCACATCTTACCCGGTCATCCTGAGAAGACAAGCTCAAACACTTGCAAGGAACACTTCCAGCTCTTGGAAGGCCTTGAAGAAGGAAATGTAACACAAGAAAAGTACAAGTCAGCAGCAGCTTTCATGTGTAAACTCTAAAGACTGATGGTAGATTCACTGGATGAAGGTAGAGTCATTATATTCTCCATGGTAGGTGATCCAGTGTTTTTCCTCAAACTAGTAATGCACTAAAGTACCACATAATGTGGACCCACAAACAACCTACAATATGAAGGCAAGCTAATATTCCAAAACACGTCTGCCACATGAAAGCACAGTATGGACATTGACTGATGAAATGTTGATACCAGTCCTGGTGCTTAAATATCCAGTACTTAAATTGAAATGATGCAATGTCAGTACATCATAGCCTGCAGACCAATATGATGCAGATAATCTAGACTAGTTTGCACTGGCCTTTGGGGTTGCTATAAATATTTTGAGGCCAGTGCTTCTGTGAATCATGTTAGTTAGGTGTCAGGAAATGAGACAACTGTGACAATTTGTTAACTATAATTAAGTCCTGTAAAAACCTATGCAGAAAGAAAAATGTATCTCTTTTCAGAATTATGAATGTACATAATTTGAATCCTCAGTGCGTAAAACAATAGATATGATTATGTCAATTTTCATTCATTCCTCAACCACTGGATTCAAATCCGAATCTCTGATCCAGCTCTGCCATTACTATAGCTCGTGGCCAACTGAAACTCTTGCGCTCCTCCCCTACCCACAATGCACCAACCCCTAACATACCTCAGATCTCGTTTGCCACTTTCTCGTATAGACATGGTCAGCTTTGCTCTCAAGCAAATTTAAAGATAAGTGTTACTCCAACAACTTTTTCTTCCTTTTCTTCTTTTATACACTTAGTGTATTTGTCAATTACCATTGTTAGTATTTTTCATTCTCATTTCTTAAACTCTTAAAACTTTGTCTAAAATGTTTTCTTTTTACACCATTGGTGTATTCTCTTTCACCACTGTTGGTACTTAATCTTTTTTCATTCCTCCTTACCATTTCTAAACAAAAATCCTATCTTTTGTCAAAATGTCTGAAAAAGGTTTTAAAAAGTGTAAAGTGTGGGAAGTATGGCCATAAGCTACCTTGTTCAGATGCTTATAATCTTTGCATTTATTGTTTAGGCCCAGAGCATCTTAATGTAGAATGCAGTATTTGCAAAAGCTTTAATCTGTGAGCAATATCGCACTGTAAAAATAAGTCGATACTAAAGGGTCTACTGCCTTCTACTTTTTCAGAAACCATATCTGGGGTTCAGCCCCTAAGATAACTTAAAAGGAGACTACAAAAAAGTACCCAAAGAAGTCGAGATCTTCAACTCCATCTTCAATGAAGCTGTCACTAAAAAGTCCAGGTTGGATCCGAAGCCTTCCAGCTTGAAGACTTTGACAGGATCCACTAAAGCATCCTCAAATCTGAGTATGCTGGATCCTAAATCACTTCCTCGGACCAGATACTCTCCCTCCTTAGACCCAGTGCCATCTAGGGTCCCTTATCCCTTCCTAGAGAGAGGACATTCCAAATCTCTGTCAATTGATTCATCTCGTTTTTCCAGAGTCTCACCAAAGCTGACATGGCTAGAACAATGAGGAAAATTCTCTCTGTGTAGATACAGACAGGGGTACTCTGGCTCCTACCCCTTCGGGTCAGGTAGTCTTGGCCAACTATACCCCTCCAGTATCGACTCCTTCTCCAATTCGACACTTCATTTCGGAGTTCTTGGATCTGAGTTTGCTGAGATCGTCTGGATTGGATCCACGGAAAGTCATGTCCTTGGTTCTGAGGGTTTAAATGAGCTCGCTAGCTTCGACGAGTTTGGAGCCAAGTGGCTCTCAGAGACTAAACATTTCAGTCAGTTCCAAAGTGTTGGGAGTCCACTGTGAAGTTTTTGGAGCTGTCTCTGCCCTTCGGAGCCTTGGCTTTAGACAGCTCGGATCCAACCTCTGCCTTGGGTAATTGCCTTCGGGGCACATGAAGCCAAGGGAGTGGAAGCATGGCTTCTTGGCTCCATCAGTTTCCTTCTCCCCTGTATGGTCTGCCTTGGAGGTAGTGCAGAGTGTGTTCTCTGTTTCAGCAGGACAGACAGTCTCTTCCCCCTCGGATCTTCCTTAAAAGACTCATGCATCTCTGCTCCTTTAGCCTCAACATTTGACTCCACAGGGACAGCCAGGCCAACCTCTCCAAGCTACCTAGCAGGGTATGACCATTTCTTCCAACCCTACCCCAAAACATCCCACTGAGGAAGTACCTTGGAAGAGACAGTGCAAAAGGAGGCACTTGGATTCCACACAGGAATCTGTCAAAGAAGACACCACTTTCGACAAAGGGGAGGGATCCCCTAGCTCACCACCCGAAGACACTTCATTTGGAGGCATTCTAGAGATCTTCAAACAACAGGGGTGGTTGGTCCTCACAAAATCCTTCCCTGGAGGGACCAGTGTTCCTGGAGGCATTTAGATCTAGCCCATCTACCTCCTGAGTAACTCCTCCCTCTGATGAGCTCATTGATTTGATCTCAGTGGGCATGGAAGGAACCTCATGTGGTTGAACCTATCCCCAAGAGACCAGACAGAATTCTAGCACCATTGACAGGAAGGGAATTCTGGAGCAAGGGAGCAGCAGTAGATGCCATAGTCATGGCAGAAGCCAAGAAGAAGGAACTTGAGGAATAAAGTTCCACTATCCATCCCCCTAACACACAGTCCAGGGCTTTGGACAGATTTGGGAAGTATGTCTATGATGCAGCAACTTTCGCTCTTAGGTTACTGAACTATTTGGCACAATTCACTAGGTTGCAAAGAGATTTGATAAAAGAACTATCAAATACTCTTTCAGGGACCACTACTGCTGAGACTCTGGCTTCAATAGCTTTGCAGCTGTCAACCCTACAGTCCATTTCAAATTTGTCCATGAGGCTCCTCTCCCATGCAGCTGACGGTACCACAAGGGCAGCGGGTTCAGGCATCTCAATAAGGAGGCATGCCTAGAAGCACATGTGTGATTTTGCGGAGCCCTTTAAGTATCATTTCATTAATGCGCCCTTTGATGGAACTTCCTTGTTTGGCCCCAAAGTGAAGGACACATACTCCAGGTGCGAGTAAGACGGAAAGGCTCTCTGTTGTAGGAGTACATTTTTTGACCCCTCAAAGGACCTTCTCTAGGAACCAAACAAGGGGGACAGAAAATGTGGTTCAAAAAAATCTCAGGGTTCTTTCCAAGATCCATGTGGAGATTGTTCCCCCAGAGGCAGAGGGGGAATGCTAATGGAAGATGCCACCCACATGCCAGAGGTGGTCCATAAAAACAGGGCTCTAGAAAGACTTTCTCTGACAGGCCCTACCAGCGCTTTTGAAAGGAGTATGTTCCAAAAAAGCCACAAAACAACACTTTAATAAAAAATAGTAAAAAATATATAAAACGTGAACATTATACTTTTATCATTGGTTACTTTATCCAGATTCAGGGGATTTATGTTTCATAGCTTTTGAAAGAAGACCTGACTGTCCCACTCTGGAGGCAATCGGGGGTTGTTTATCCATGCACCAGAGAACCTGTCTAGATATAACAAAAGATACATGGGTGAAGAGGATTATTTTCCTTTCCACCTCCATCCTCAAAAAAGTTTCCTAATGTTCCACCCAGTCAGAGGAAAGCAGCAGCACAAGAAATAGAAAAGCTGCTAGAAAATAGTCATCCAAGAGGTTCTGCCAGACCAGAGAGAATCTGGAACTTACTCAAGATTCTTTTTACTGCCAAAGAAAACAGGGGACTGGAGACCAATTCTGGATCTCAGCAAATTGAACAAGTCAGTTTGACACTCAAAGTTTCGGATGGCCACAGTTCAGTCCATCCTGCTATTTCTAGGCAAGAATGATTGGATATGCTAGACAGACCTTCAAGATGTGTACTATCACAAAAATGAACAGGCAGTCCCGAAGGTTCTTACACCTCTCTCTGGGAGCTAGTCATTATCAGTTCAGAGTCCTCCTCTTTGGTCTCATCACAGCCCCCAGGGTGTTCACCAAATGCATGGCAGTGGTGGCAGCTCACTTGAGACTACAGGGATTCTGGGTGTTTCCGTATTTAGATGACTGGCTCATCATCGCCCCAACCACCAGGCATCTACTCATAATAGTGAGAGATGAAGTACTCCAAACTTGCTCCATTCTAGAAATTACAATAAATTACAACAAATCTCAGTTGCAACCATCTCAAACACTGGAGTTCATATGGGGCAATTTTCAGTACAGTATCTACAACAGCTTCACTTCCCCTAGCCAGAGTACAGCCAATTAGATTCCAGGTCACGAAAATTGTTCACAGCACCAAAATCTCAGCCCAATTGATTCTTCAAGCCCTGGGATCAATGTCAGCAGTTATAATTCTAGTCTCCTGACAAGATTTCACATTAGCATTCTACATTGGATGCTAGCACCTCTACGGTCAATTCTTTATCAGTGGATGTTAGTGCAATTAAGGATCACACAGGCATGCAAAAAATACCTTTGGAGGTGGATAAGGTCAGATCAAATTCCACTGGGTCATCCATTCATTCTCCCTCAACTCAAGGCCATAGTGACCATATATGCAACCCAGACTGGGTGGTGGGGGCACTTCCTGGGGAAAATAGTCCAAAGCACTTGGTTCCCCGAAGAGGCCAATCTGCATATAAATGTCCTGGAGATGAGAGCAGTGCTTTTAGCGTTGCAAGTTTTTCAAGATGCTCTACCTCTGGGGACAGTTTCTTTTCAGACGATATGTCAGTAGTTTGGTACATCAGCAAACAAGGAGGAACCAGATCTTACCTCTTATGTCGAGAATCTCTCTGGGCATGGCAATGGGCAACATCATCCAACCATTTTCTGACAGCAACACACATTCCAGGGAAGTCCAATGTGATAGCAGACAAATTGAGAAGGGGCATTCTACTACCTTATGAGTGGTCTCTCAACATGAAATTGACAGAAGTGATTTTCTGTCAGTGGGGCCAATCTTGCTGTGATCATTTTCTGTCTCCCCTAAACAACTGCAGCAGATTTTTTGACTTAGTCTCCCCATTAGGAAAGTCACGCTGTGCTCCATGATTGGCCTTCCGTTTTTCTTTATGTTTATCCTCCAACTCCACTGATTCCCACGTTTCTACAGAAAGCTGCAAGTTGAAGAGCAATGTCATCCTCATTGCACCTTACTGGCCACAGCAGGTTTGGTTTCCCTTCCTTTGGCCTCATTTACCCACCTTGTATTCTGGATCCTATTCCAGACCTCCTGTCTCACCCGACAGACATGATTCATCCAGGTATCGCAAACCTTAAGCTAATAGTGAAGACAATAGTGCTGAAACCAGCTGATAAAGGAGGAAGTATTGTAATTCTTTCCTCTGAATGGTATAGAACTGGAATGCAAGCAATGCTAGAAGACTCAGTAACTTATTTACAAGTTAATTCTCACAAACTTAATATGCATATAAAGAAGATTCAAGACCAACTATATTGTATGCTGTTAGAAGGCAGTATAAATATTGAGCAGCATGAATTTTTTTAAAGTAATTCATCCTACTATTCCATCCATAAGTGGATTACCAAAAATACACAAGAATATAGTTAACCCACCACTTCGCCCAATTGTAGCTGGACAAGGATGGATAACAGAGACTATGTCTCTCTTTGTTGAGAAAGAAAGTCATTTTAGCCAGCATTCCCAGTGTATTGAGAGACACTGATGACTTTCTGTGGAAATTGAAAGCAGCTATGGAAATAATAGATGATAAAAATAATTTATTACTGACACAATGGATGTAACAAGTTTATTTATTTCCATTCCAAATGAGCATGGAATAGAAACTGTTAGAAAAGTCATTGGAGTAACGAACAACCATAAGAATGCAAATCGTATCTGCTCCTTACTTGAAATGGTACTTGAAACCAATTTCTTTACCTATGGTCAAAATATTTACTGGCAGCGCTGGGGAGTAGCTATGGGCACCCCCTGCGCTAACAGTTATGCTAATATAGTATTATCGGACTGGGAGAAACAGTATGTTCTCAGCACTGTGAATCCATGGTTTCATTGTGTTAAGTTTTATGGTCGCTTTGTAGATGACCTCTTTTTACTGTGGGAGGGTGATGAAATTCAATTCACACAGTTCCTGCAGTATTTAAATGGAACTACTTCTTTTCTGAAACTGACAAGCCAACATTCACGTCATCAAGTCAGTTTCCTTGATGTTTACATTACTCTTAATGAAGTAGGTGAAGTGGAAACTTCTCTCTTTAGAAAATCTACTTGGAGAAACCATTACCTCCATAGAAACAGCATGCATCCTAGGCACATTACCAACAACATAATGAAGAATGAACTATCTAGAATTACCAAAAGATGCATGCAAACAGAGGTTATACAACAGGAAATGACAGATTTGAAAGAACGTTTGCAATCACATGGCTATTCCCAGCAAGAAACTGATGCTACTTTAGTTACTTTTCGAAGAAAAGAAACTGATGCTACCTCAGTCAATTTTCGAAGAAATTCAGCATTGAACTCTGATCAATATTCGAGCATGCTGCAACAGGATTCGCAGCCTTTGAGACTAATGTTAACTTATAGTACTGATAGCAAACAAGTTAAAGACATTATTTCTAAATTTTGGCCAATTCTTACTCAAGATCCAAACCTTTGTAATATTGTAGGAACTACACCACGATTTGGCTATAAAAATAAAAAGAATATTAAGAGACCCTTATGTACAAAAGATGGCTTTATGAGATTAGAACCAATTGGACGTAAAGGAACTTTTCAATGCGGCATTTGTAACGCTTGTGGATGTATAAATAGCAGTAATGCTTTTAAACATCCAAATACAAAACGTGAGTACATCTTTAACTGTAAAGCGACCTGCACTTCTCAAAATATAGTATATTTGGCAACATTCAAAAATTGCACCTCATTTTATGTTGGAAAAACTAACCAAGTATTCAAAAAGAGGATTTTACGACATTTAAATGACATACGCAAAAGAGATATACATAATGCGTTAGCAGTACATGTCACTAAATTCCTGAATCATAGCTTTATTTTTAAGGATATTGACAGAATTTATGATGGGATTAGATGAGGTGATGTTACTAACAAAACTGAAATAAGTGAAACTAAATGGATAATTAATTTACGGGCAGATTGCCCTCCAGGTTTGAATGCTGTTATCCCTTTAAAGCCAACTTTGAAAACTAGAAGACCTACTATTGCGTAAAAGAGAAGGTGTGCCTCATAATGAATAAAGCCATAGGCTGATACTGTTTTTGAAAAAAAAAGTGTGTTACCTGCTATCTTACAGCTCATTGGTTACATTTTCTGATAAAGAAAGAAATGGAATCTCTATCTTGCATGATCTGAAGAAGGATTTACCGAAAGTGCTTATCGAGTTACTTTGGGACTTGCAAGAGTTTTTCTGCCTGTACAGAGTGAATTACTACTTTTTGAGAACTTTTTTGCAATTTCAGAAGCTTGAAGTACCTACAGTGTGTTACACTTTGTGTTTTTCACGCATTTGCAACAGCGTTTGCCATTACGGCGCATTTACAACAGCGGCTGCCATTATAGAGCATTTCCAAGCTGTGATAAGGTTCCAGCTCACGTTTGGGAGAGCGTTTACCAGCTCAAGACCTTGCAGAGCTATATGCTCTATGTTTTATATGTTGTTTATGAAAGGCATCTATTATTAAGTAGTACTTAAGGTTTTGTAAAAGTTCTATTTTTCTGGGATTTAAGAAAGTGCCAACGATATTTTACTGACTCTGCTTTTATTAAAGTTGTGAAGTTATTAAGAACTTCTTTGGAGAATAAAACAGGACCGAAGGGTCTGTGTACCATTTTATATTTGTTGAAAGTTTTTGAGAACTTGCTAGGACCGAATGGTCTGTGTGTTACTTTGTTAAGTAACAATTACAAAGTGTTGGAAATTGATTTCAGCTGTGGAGTTGCGGCTTGATTTTCTAAATAATTTTTTTCTGCCTACTAGCCGCCACGTTAGTAGTGAGTTATACATTTTTCTAATTAAGCTAATAGTGTGGTTTCTCCACTTCCATTAATAGCCAGACAACCTATGCTCTCATCTCCTATATGTCATTTACTTTTGTCTTCCCATAAAGCTTCTACTAGAAAATTTACAAAAGTAAATGGAAGAGATTTGTATGTTGGGTGCATCACAAATATATTGATCCCTTTTCAGCCCAGAACTTTTCAATATGGGGGCTAGCTCTTCTACCACTGAAGTTAGCAGTAATCTCTTATCTATAATATAGGAGATGACAATCCTTCCCTAGCCTCTACTAAGATATTCAAGACCTTCCTAAGAGGGACCATTTTACTTAGACCAACTTAAAGATCCTACTCCTCCATGGGATTTAAATCTTCTACTACAGGCGTTAATCCATTCTTCTTTTGAACCAGCAGGGAAATATGATCTTACACTTCTGACCTGGAAAACAGTATTTTTTAGTGGATATTACCTCTGCCAGAAGAATTTCAGAACTTCAAGCATTATCCTCTAAACCTCTTTACTTGATTTTCCATAAGGATAGGATGACATTAAGAACCAACCCTGCCTTCCTTTCTTCCTATGCTGGTGTCAGAATTCAATATTAATCAGTCTATTCATTTGCCGTTTTCTTTCCAAAATTTGAAAACAAAGGTGAATATATGTTACATTTGCTGGATGTTCACAGACAATTGTGTTTCTACTTACAAAGAACAAAAGATATTAGAAAATCTGATCAATTATTTATATCCTTTGCAGACAACAAAATACGCAAATCTGTTACAGAAGTGACACTGGCAAGATGGATTACTGACTGCATATCCTTTCCTTTGTTTATCATAAACTGGACATTTCATTATCAAAACCTTTAAGAGCTCACTCTCTACTACATCTATGGCAATCTCGTCAGTTTTTTTATCCAATCATTCCATGGATGACATTAGCACAACTGCTGGGCAAATTCTCATACTTTTATTACTCATTACAAATTGGATCTGGTGTGGACAGAAAGAGCAGCCTTTGGTTCAACTGTGCTCCGAAACATCCTTCCTTAGAGTCCAGCCAGGATTTCAGGTAGCTGGGGGCTCTGTCCCAGTGGTTGAGGAATGAATGAAAATTGACAACATCAGATAAAGAAGTTCTGTACTCACCATAACGTTCCATCTGTTTAGTCCATTTTCATTCTTCCTCAACTCCCCACCCACCAACCCCCAACCTTTGTTATCATGGTCTTCTGGAAGAATGAGATGCTATAAAGACAGCACAGTGTCTTGTATGGAGCTCCACATATTGGTCACTTACCTTTGTCAGGAACATTATTCTAATATTTCTTACTTTATCTAGCAAATAAGATCTGAGATATGTTAGGCACTGGCGCATTATGGGTAGGAAGGAGCTCAAGAGTTACTAGCTATAGCAATGGCCAAGTCTGATCCAAGGTTCGGATCAGAACTCAATGGTTGAGGAAGAATGAAAATGCACAACACAGATGGAACATTATGGTGAGTACATAACTTCTTTATTTTTGCTTTCAAGGTTATATATTGAGATATACTGGACAAAAATTCAGTTTAAAGATTAAGTAGCAGGATAAATATTTTATAATGCCAAATAGCTCATTATAACCTATTGCCTGCTACTCAGAAACTGAAATATTTGCATTTTTGTGTACATTGTTTTCTAGTTTAACAACTTAACTCATTTTACCAGAAAGATGATTATTACTAAGTTCAGCATATTCTAAATGATAAGAAAATTTCCATAAGTCTACACTTTGCAAAAATACTGACAAGTCTGGTAGTATGGCATGCCAAAGCCCTCTGTGACATACAAAACAATTTGCACAATGGGGCAAGACACTGCTCAGTCTTACCCCATTGTGTAGGGGCAGTACTGTACTCTATACATATAGTACATATGCATACAACTCCCCCTAACAGTATACAATTCATGAATATAGCACAACTGAAGAACTGTCTGGTCCCATTAAGGTAACTTAGGTACTTTGCAATGTAGCAATCCCCCTTCCATGCTAATGGATTGCTCATCATATATTGCTACACAATATAATAGCTCCTAAAAAACAAACCCTCTGCACCTCAGTTGCATGGAAGGAAAATCCACTCCAGAAAGGAGTTCCCTAGGGTGCAGGCAAACCTGCTACCTTACTCAAACATGACCCAGCCTCTGTACAGTTTTACAGATGAACCTATGAACCTATGAACAGATAGCTCAAACCAATTGTAGCCTGCACAGCACTAGATCCTCCCATTACTACTGAATAGTACTGAGACAAGCTGTGCAATCATGCCTATTACCAAGACTCATAGCAGTTTCAAGGCTTTTTTAGCTTAATGTCCATGTACACCTTGCCTATAACCATATACTAGTTTTACCTAATTTCTTAGAGAGGGAGAGACCAGTTAGTCCCAAGGTAAATTTGAAATTAGCCAAGGTTAAGTGTGAAGAAACACATTAAATCTCATTGGTTAACCTGTATTAGAAGCTTATTATACAGAAGGGGAGGTGCTAAGTGTTAACGATCTATCCACTGTATTCTGTTGATTTTAGTATCAGTTAAGCTATTAGACTTCTAAGACATAGGAAGTTAAGGACCAATGAGTCTCTAAAGTTGCGATAAGTGAGGTACAGATCACCCCTCTGGAGTCTGTAAGGCACAGTACTGGGACAGTGATTTCAGTCTCTCTGGTCTAAGGATCTTGAGACCAGAGATCTTTTTAGTTAGGAACTTTACAGGGTTTTTTTGAGTTTGGTGATTAAGGAGCCTGCTAAAGAGAGCACTGTACTCCAGGAGTCTGAACAGTGTTGAAAAAAGGAAAATGATAACATCTTTGTATCTAGCTGAAATACATTTGGCTGTTAGCAGGACTAAGTCAACAAGATTTCCTGACTGCAGCTGCCGCATGTTGATCGAAAGAGACTATCGACCCAAGTATCCAGGTGTCTGACAACATTTTTGTTTAGCAAAAGTGTTTTATCAGTCCTGTATGTTGCAAGTAATTTCTATTTTCTAAAAGAAACTATATCACATTTTTTAGCTCTTAAAAAGAGGAACGTCTTTGTTTTTCCCTGCGTTGCTTCACTGTCATGCCTATGAGTGATTCATAATTAGTAAGGTATAGCTTTTCTCTCCTGTGCTGTCATGCAGTACACTTACAGTATAGCAGCCGTTGGTCTACAACTGGGAATAGGGACAAGGTGGACACAGGAGAACCTAGTACACCACAGTGTGCTGTAATGTGTCAGAAATATGTCGAGTTGTTTTCACAAATGAAAACCTTAACAGATGAGTACATCGGCTGGAATGTATTTTATACACTATCTGCATGATCTTCTGTCTGAGTGGATTTTCACCAGGTGTACTGGTTTCCTCCTGCACACTAAAGTGCATAAATTGGCAGTCCTCTAAATTATTTGTAGGTGAGTGCATGCTTTCTGTAATAATTCTGCACCCCACTCAGGATTAGTTTCTGTGCCTTTCTTCCCACTAACCTTAAAGTGGATTAAGCTGGCGTTCGGAGAATGACTGAACAACCATTTTTGTTGAAATTATGGAAAATGTGACTACACACAAACAAATATAAATCACCCTGCAGAAAAAAAAATAATAGTCTATGCTTTTCTCATTTAAGAGATGTCTTTAATCTCAATGAATGAAAATTAATTTCAGCTCTTTAAGACATATACAACAATGTCCACAAGAAACTGGAGAAATAATAAAATACATCATCACATGTCCTAGTCTCTACTATTCAGTGAACATCTTCCTCCCATTGTTTGTAGCTACTTTCCAATGCCATGTAGTGTCATCAACCCCATCTAGTTACATCATTCAAGTGCAACACAAAAAAAACAAAAGTAGAAGCACCAGTTCATTACTTTTACAATATTAATTCAAATATATGTCAGGACTGGAAATGAGAACTGAATACTAAATGTTTACGGTGAGGAATAAAGTCCAACTATTCCAAGTTAGAAAAAACAGATAATGTTCTTACTTCTTAACTTGTACTACGCTTTCCAAGTGTCATGAATCTTAGAAAATCTATAGCCCACTATTATAAAGTATTAACCTACATTATGTCTAGGATGCATGCACGTTTTTATGTAAATAATCTGCATTCTTCATTTCAGGGCATTCAGTATTAATTCATATTTGTATCATTTTATGTCATCTTGTAGTCATCACCTATGATTATATTACTGGTTATTACTCAGTCCTTCCCTCAAGTGGACAGTCTGTACCCTCATTAATACATATTACACAGGAGTGATAAAAATGAGTGATACATGAACTGCTGTTTTAATCTTAAATCTCCAGCTGTGGGAATTTTTTTTTTTCTTTACAGGTGAGTATATGCAGAAGTTACATATTATGTGTGTATAATGCAAACTGCACGTGTACAAGTAGCATCATTATGGACAAAAAGAAAGATTACTGAGTGATAGAAATTCCATATATTCCTTTTATGACATTAAGTCATCTCGTAGTGAAAGTACAATGGCATTCTAAGTGTCATAATTCTCAAAGAGCAATGTTTCTTACTTTTTCCTGAACTCAGACAGAGAAACAGATATGCAAAATGAGTTATATCTGATGAAATAGTTCAATCTTTTGTACTAAAAACAATCCAGAATCCAAAAAAAAAAATCCAGAATCCAAAAATAGCTTTCATCCTTCAATAACTACAATGAACAGCACAGCTCTAGTGACAGTGATATTTGAATTTAGCTAAACATACTGTATATCTCTTGAAATCAGCTCTCACAATTAAGAGTATAACCAAATCCAGAGTTTGAATGTAATGCTGTGGTACACAGCTTTCAAAATCAGCATGGACATTACAGTGTTAGTCCCAATTAATTATGGGCATGCCACACCAGTCGATCCTACTTTACAGGGGTGAGTGATAATGGGAGTAAGACAGCAATGAGTTTCGGCCACCACTGCAGCTCCATAAAGACTCATGGTACTGAACGCTAAGGGTCTTGCAAACACGAAACACATGCCAAATGCTAGTTTAGCTATTACAGAAGATGGACAACAATACAATACATACACCCCGGAAAGATACTTGAGAAGGCTCAAGCCTAATCCATTTAGATCAGCAGTCATAAGTACATTATGCCAAACACTGCTATAAAAGACTAAGCAGAATATAATAAAAAAAAACCTGTCCACCTGCCAATACCCCTCATATCATAATGTAATACTCCATATTACATCACATATGTTCTAACAGTGGAGGTGTAAAGGACTTAAATGTGAGAATTACTGATGACTTAAATGTGAGAATTACTGATAGAGAAAAGATTCATGATATTGTATTAATCTAGGTGTATGTCCGTTTCTACTCTACTACCACACATCTAACTCCAATACAAAAAAAATCCCACCTAAAACTGTCTAAAGTTGCTGAGTTTCAGCTGCAAAGGCCACAGTATACAAAGTCATACACCATATTTTGCATATGGATTAGTATTAGACTAATTGCCCTTGTGGGCCATTTTAAGCCTAGCCAGTTACTCCTTGTGAGAGTCAAACCCTGCACCTTGTGTTTGTAAGGTAAATACCTTAAGCAGAATGCTCTGGGAATCCTAGCCCCTTGACTGCTTGACAGCAAAGCAGCTACTAGATAAAAACACATGCAAGTAACAAACTCTATTTGGGACGCAAATAAAGGACATGATGGGCAGTTGTATTCAGATAATTACCTATATGCTCATCAATAACAGACTGTGCAACATCATAGAAATTAAATGAACCCTTGGTTTATACAAATTAGACTGTAAATGTCATTGCTGAACATTGTTAAACAGATGTTTATGATTCATGGATACCCAACAATCCATTACTGCTTTTTATCCACTCATTCCCTCAGCTGGACTGTCTGTATCTCATTAATACACATTGTTCTAATTTGTTAAATATTTTTTTAACTATTTGGAAAAGGTTACATTAACAAACTGGCATATAAAATCATAGGAATTTCATTCTTAGAAGTTGATAATGCAGAGATTGAGCAAACCCAAGTGTTAATGGGGCACATCTCAACAGTGACACTTCTCAGCCTGCAGACCAGTGTTAATTGACATTAGTGAACCTCCTTCAGAGGTTAATGTAATGTAAATCACATACCCACTCTCCACAACATACCAGAAATCATAAATCAATTTACTTCATGAGAATCACAGACATTATTTTCTGCTGGTATGTGGGAAAATTCTCACTATAATTTGAAATACTTATTTCTTCAGATTTTCTGCTAAATATATTAAACCTATTGTTATTGATTCATAAATGTTAATGCATTTAACTTACACATTTCAGTTCCCTCCATTCAGCAACCCTTACTAACAATTACAGTGCTTGAAAAAAGGGCTTCTAGAATGATGATCATTTTCTGTACATTAAACAACATTTATTCATTTTTTTACATTTCTGGATGAAAAGGTTAAAAAAGCAGCTATATTCTGCTAAAAAAACAATATTTATTAACTATATATTACTGATAACATGTACTTTTGCTTGCTACAAACTAGCTTTCCTCATACCTCTCAACTGTACAGATTTTTGAGGAATGTCCAGATTTTTGCCTCATGTTTTTCATCTGTTCCTTATAAAATTATTGATTTTCTGTCAAATCATTGAGGATTAAAGAGAGAAAATAATGACAGACATTTAAGCTTCAGACTTCATACCCTTGAGAAAATTCTTGCCAATGTAAAACCCATTATTCTATCAACTTTCTGAGTTTATAAGAGTAATATTTAAAAATTGTCCCTATTTTTGGGCCTTTGTCCCTCCATTATTTATGGCTTTGTCCAGATTTCTTGTGTTAAGAAGTTGAGAGGTATGGTCCTTGTGACAATAAACTTCTTTTTCTGAATGCTAAATAAACTGCACTCTAATACTGGTCAACAACTTCAGGTAATGACAAAAAAACAGTGATGATTTTATCCATTCTATTATATTTGTTTTGTTTTCTCTCGTAAGAAGAATTTACTTTAATTTTCCTAACAGGCTTTTAACTGATTAGTGGATCTCATTATAATTAACTTATGTATATTTTTTGCTCCCCTCCCAATGCCAAACAACCCTCCTGTTATTGTCCCAGTTTCACACCCACCCAAATCTCTCAATTGCTTTGTTTGGATACGCCTGGCATAACCCTCTTGCTGAGTGGGCCCCGTGACTCCCCAGGAAGTCAACTTCAAAAGTAGCTCATTTACAGTCCCGGAGAGCAAGGGATCTCTTCAGGGATTTCCATGTGTGAATTTGAAGTCATCACTCTTACAGCCGCCGGTCAAAGTTCATAGCTTTGGGAGTGGCTAGTGAAATGATGTCAGACAAGTCACTACAACCCCATTACCTGAAAGGATGACCTGTGAGGCTCCTGGTCTCCACCTGAGGTGACACAGGCATTCCTCAACACCCCCTCCCCCGGATAGGAGAACTGACCATCCTCCACTTCATCCTATCCCTCCTAGTCAGTCATACCAATGCCTTAGATCTGTTCCAGAACTCGGGTCTCCAGTGACATGATGGATGGATGCCCTACCTATGTACCACTGGGCCAAATGAACAAACTTCTTTGTTATTGCTCAGATGCTGCAGTTTGATACTGGACCAGCCTCACAAACCTGACACCACAAACTTAATAAGCAAATCTGATGATAATTCTTTAGACTAAAGGGGCACATATGTTCTAGGCCTTTTCTGTTAGGATGCACCCTTTGACTCTAATCCATGCTCTTTCTGAAAGGCACAGCATCTGACTAGAAGTATGTTACTGCCTGATGGTAACAGGTAGTGCTGTAGCACCATTCTGACCTATGGGATTGCACTTGATAACAGGGCAGCACACCACACAGATGGCTGTTCTGCTTCCTGATTGTAAGGAGTAAGAATTTGGCACTATTTTTATAGCAGTGCCACTAATGAGGTATAAAATGCGTGACTGATAACGGTGCTACTTCCTGCTAGTAATATGCGAGTCCCAAATGAAAGTTTGAGAAGTGTAAGTACGCTCCTCAGAACCTTGAAAATTTAAATGTGATTAGAAAGAATAAGTATTAAGTCTGAAATTGCTGTATGTCAGAGAATTCCCCTTTCTCCAAGGAAGAGTGACCTCAAGGAGAGTATATATAAGTAGCAGGAGTTTGGATGCTTGCTTACCCTCCTTGCAAAAATACAACAGTGAGATTTACATTTTATTTTTTGAAGTGTTGGGACTCCCAGTATGAAGTCTTGCACTTGCAGCAGAGAGGTGTGATATGTAGTATGTAGTGTCCCAAAACCACTCTGCTCTACACCAATGCCACCAAATAGGGAGGACAGCATCTCTCTTGACAAGTACAATACTTTCTGATTTAGCATGTCATGCCATGTCACCTATATCACTGTCAAGAGAGCAAAGGCATCTGTAAAACAACTGCTCTAAATCCTGAGAGCGCTCATTTTACTCTGGCACCTGTCTGATGTGTTTCATTACCCCAATGAGGGCTACAGTGCATGAGACTGGTGGTGATATCCTAATAGTATCTGTTAGTACTGTGATACAATTACATCCCACAATGCGGTAGCTGTGCTACTCTGTGAAGTTAGACTGCTGACAGCACTCTATTTAGATCTGTGTCAGTGCCACTGACAAGAACATGTGTCAGCTGTGCTACTGACAGTATACAGCATTCTCTCACCATTCTGGCTTACAGCACTGTCACTCATGAGAAGGCAGCTTATCTTGTTCCCTAGTGGCAGCATACAATGTGAAGGAACTATTCTGGCATTCTTTAATAACATTACAAAAAAATAGCAGAACATCTTTTTGACAGATGTGCTGCTCCATAAAGGAAGCTACTGTCCCAACCCATGGTAGCATTACTAATAAAGCAGCAGGGCATTTTTCTTACAGGCTGCTTCTACTGGGTAATACAATGTACTGCTTTACTCCATTTTGGCATATGTTAGCGTCAATGTTGAGGGCTGTATGACAATTATTTTACATGGCAGCACTTGTTACTCTCATCATTCTAACCTATGGTAAATTTCTTTTCACTTATTACTTGTATATGATCGCCAAGCTGAACTGGTCTAGTGATCTTGTTTAGTGGCAATGCAAACAGAGACAGTTACACGTATATCTTTATAGAAAACAAATATCTCTGATGTTGTCAATCTTCACTCAGTCCTTGATAATGGTCTCAGTTCTGAGCCTTGGAACCGGTTATTTACTTCAGCTTGCACCTTCCAAACTCTCGACCCAGGCACTACCCATAATGCTCCTCTCAACATTACTTCAGATCTCATTTGCAGCTTCATGTGCCAGACACGTTTATCCTTCTCTCAAGCCTTGGCTTATTCTAAAGTAAGTTTTATCTTTATTGAAACTCTTATTTTTGTATATTCCTGATTAGTTTGCTACTTCTACTCTCTTACTGTCTACCCACTCCTCTTGTTTTAGCTTTTGCATCAGTGTGTCTTGTTCCTGTTTTCCTTTCTACCATTGGTAGTCTCTTCAAGTACTATTGTTGGTACATCTCTTACATCATTAGGTATACCTTGCTTACCATTGTTGGTATTTTCTATCTTTTTCTATCTCCTTTCTGCTGTTTACAAAAAAAAAAAAAAAATTGTTGGTATATCCCTTCTATTTGTGTGTGTGTGTGTGTGTGTGTGTGTGTGTGTGTGTGTGTGTGTGTGTGTGTGTGTGTGTGTGTGTGTGAGAGAGAGAGACTTTTTTTCATTATAGATGAAAAACAAGTTTCTCCTGTCAAATCTTCTAAAGGTAACTCTGGATTTAAAAGGTGTCGGAAATGCCAGGGTAAAATGCCCAATTCTGATGGGCATACCTTATGCTTTTATTGTTTGGTACAGGAAAATTGTTCAATCTGTCACGGGTTCTCTACTCGCACTCTTACAGAGCGTAAAAACAAATTAATATTAAAGGGACTTCTCAAATCTGATTCTGAAGAGGCCATTTCTGGGTCTAGGACTGAAGCTAGCACTTCTTCATCCTCCTCTTCTTACACTACTAAGAAAAGACCTTCTTCACTTCCAAGTACCTCGGAGCCATCCAAGAAGGTCTCTAGACTGACCTTGGTGCCAAAGAGTTCTTCGTCACTGGAAGGTTTATCTGACTTGGCACCTACAAAATTATCGAAGCCGACAGTGACTTCCTCGGTACCCACAGAGTCCTTGGTGCAGAAACAGTTAAAGCTGCCTTTGCTCCCAAGGAGACCTTATTCACCAGCTACTGACCGTTTTAAAGCCAGGCCACCAAACCCCTTCCTCGAAGTGAGACCCCCCTAAGTCTCATAGTTTGGTGCTAGGCTATCGGATCTAGGGCCTATACAAGCCTAGCCATAACAACTCCCTGGCTATTTCTTCCCACAGTATTTACTTCCCTGGACCCCTGTCTAGCAGGGCGACTGACGTGATCCCCAGGGTGAATTTCCTATCTCCCATCCAATCAGCAAGGTTCCTTTAGACTGCCTCGATTCAATCTACTAAGAGTCTCTCAGTAGCTGACATTTTGAGACTGGTGGATCAGCTTCTGGTGGTGTGGGGATTGTCCTTGGTTCCTAGTCACTCTGGCATTGGAACCAGCCAATCTATGACACTTCCCATTCCTCTTTCTCCAAATTCTGTTGAGTCTTTGCAGCCCTCAGTTCTGACATTCCCTGCGTCGACTGCCTCAGTTCCGGTAGCATCCTCTTCTCCTGTTCCAAGAGCTGCCTTGAGCTCCTCCAAGCTTTCAGCACCTGAGGCCACCTGGGGTCGAGACTCTCTGGCTGGGTCCAAGGTGCATGGATCAGTTTCCTTGGCTTTGGAGCCGTCCATGTCCCTCGGTGCTTCGGCCTTTGTAGCACTGACACAGGATTCTGTTTCAGGGGTGCCTACTTGGTGCAGGATGTGACCCTGGTTCTGAAGGAGTCTATTTCAGTTCCGGGCTCCCATCCCTCTATGGGGGGGGGGGCCTGGCCTTCCAAATCATGGAAAAGGCTTTGTCCATTGCAGACTCACAGTCTTTGCCATCCCTGTTGGGACAAGCTTCTACATCTCCTCGACCTGAGCTGCCATCTGTGTCATCCCCAGGATAGAGGGCACAAAAGTCCCAGGATAGACCCACTTTGGTGGTTACTTCTTTGGACACTTCAACAGATCATACCCCTGAGGAAGTTCCTGCGAAGAAGTGCAAGAGGAATCACTTGGACTCCCCACAGGAGTCTTTCACTGACGATACTGATTTTTAATCAAGGGGAAGGTTCCCCCAGGTCACCCCCTGATGATGATTTCTTCGGGGACATCCTAGAAATCCTGAAACAGAGGGGTGGGCTGGTCCTCCATCCAACCTTCCTCGGAGGAGTCTGTATACCTGGAGGTTTTTCGTTGCCAGTTCTCTACTTCTTGGATCTCTTCCCCTGCTGATGATCTCATTAAACTGATCATTCAGTGGGTGTGGAAGATGCCCGACACCATTGAGATGATACCAAATAGGCCTGATCGTATCTTATCAGCCCCTAAGGAAAAGCCATACTGGTCCAAAGGAATACCCACTGATGCCATGGTGATAGCTGCAGCCACAAAGAGGGAACTTGCTGAGGAAAGTCCAACTATCCATCCTCCTAACAAGGAGTCGAGGACTCTGGATAGGTTTGGGAAGCACATTTATGCTTCAATGACCTTTGTTCTCAGGTCCTTCAGTTATATGTTGCACTTTACAAGATTGGGGAATCTGATCAAGGAGCTCTCGGATACCCTCTCAAGAGCAGTGGCTAAGGAGTATGGGACAAAGTCACCTCTCAGCTAGTAACCTTTGAAGCAATTTCTAACATCCATGAGGCTGACTGCTCACGCAGCTGAAGGAATGTCTAGAGCAATGGGTTCAGTCCTAGCCATTAGAAGGCACTCATGGATGCTCTTGTGCGACTTTGCGGAGCCATTTAAAGCATCATTTGTCAATGCTCCATTTGCTGGCTCTACCTTTTTAAATTCCAAGGTTAAAGACACTTTAGTCATTTGTGAAAAGGATGGCAAGACCCTTTCTGCCATAGGTGCATGTTTCTCCACTCCTCAGAGGTCTTACTCTAGGAACCAGAGAAGTGAGAGACTATCATTTAAAAAATCCAAAGGGCCCTTACAGGATTCACGTGGCAAAGACTTTCCCCAGGGCAGAGAGGGAAGTTATGGAAAATGCTGCCCCAGAGGCAGAAATGGACCACAAAAACAGGGGTCTGGACAATCTTGCTCTGGTACTTCCTACCAGCACCCCTGAACGGGGGCCCACTTGCCCTCCTCTAAAGGCAGTCAGGGACAACTCTCTCTGCACCAATCTGCCTGGCAAATATTAATTATGGACAAATGGGTGCAAGGAATAATATCCAGAGATTACAAAGTTCCGCTATCATTATCCCCAATATCCCAGAAAAAACTCCTGTGTGTACCACCCAGTCACAGGGAAGCAGCAGTCTTAGAACTTCAAAGACAGCTAGACAAAAGAGTCATCCAAAAAGTTGCACCAGACAAACAGGATCCGGGTTTTACTCAAGGTTCTTTTTAGTGCCCCCAAAAAACAGGAGACTGGAGACCCATGTTGGATCTCAGCCAGTTCAACAATGCAGTTCAGCAAACCAAATTCTGCGTGGTCTCGGTACAGTCGATACTTCCATTCTTGGAAAAAAGGTGATTGGATGTGCTCTGTAGACCTCCAAGATGCTTATTACCATAAAAACTGCACAAGAGCTCCAGGAGGTTTCTGAGCTTCTGGCTGGGAACCAGTCATTTCCAATTCAGAGTGCTGCCCTTTGGACTCTCCACAGCCCCCAGAGTGTTCACCAAATGTATGGCAGTGGCTGCAGCTCATCTCAGGATACAAGGATTTTGACTTTTTCCTTACCTCGACAACTGGCTCCTTACTGCTACTCCCAAAATCAGAAAAAAGGCCAGCACCAAGGAAGGTTCAAAAGTAGTTTAATAAAACTGAAACTAGACCGGTTTCAGCAGCAAGGCTTTCATCAGTAGTATAGTCAGCAAAAAGCACTTAGTCATCATCTTATATAATGTTCTTTAAGGCATCTATATGACATCACTTCCTGATATGTCAAAAATGCAAACAAGGCAAAAGTAATTGAAAAATACAATCAAGGCAAAAGTAATTGAAAAATACATAGTTCAGTAAACAAAAACGTTTGCCTGAGTTGCATGCATATCTCCAGATTATAATGGAAAAATCCAAAGAGACACAGTATACTGGTATATCAATGATAATAAACAAACTTAATAAAAAACATACAATAAAGGGTAAATGCCCAATAATAAACCCGAAACAAAAGTCATGTTATAAGAATTCTGGTGTTGAATACCAGCCACAGTGTCCTAAAATGAGCTGAAATGCAAAAACCTAAGCAATGCAACCTGATAAGAAATAAGTACATATACGTAATGCAAGTGATGGTTAATTACAAATTATAATTTATCATTTAATCCAGGAGGGAAAAGCCCCCCAAGTTTAATGATCCACCTTTTTCTTTGGTATTTAGGATATCATGCCAACCTGTTTTAAAAGATCGATTCCTATGATATGATCAATGATGGTGAATGTAAATTTGGCAGTGGGATGTTTGATAACATGTCTATATAGTGCATTAGTTAATCTTCTGTTTCTAATGTCACCAAGGTGTTCAGAGATCCTGACACGAAACTGTCTAGACGTTTGGCCAATATAAAATGCATGACATGTACATGTGGCAAGATAAATAATCCAGTCTGAACTGCAGTTACCAAAAACTGTATGTCGATATTTGTCCAGTGTTCCTACTAGTGAAAGAAGTAGTTTTGAAAATATAGTTACAAAACTGCAATGTCCACATGGATAAATGCCTGAAAGTTTATCTCCAGTAAGTGTTCTTTGAGTTGGAGTGTGATCCATGACCCTGGTTTTTTATAGTGTGAAAATAAATTCCCTAAAGTTTTGCCTTTCCTATAGGAAAAATAACATCGCTTCTCCAAGATAATCTTCCAACAATGGATGAGAATTCAATATATTCCAATGAGTATTAATAATATTTACTAAATTGGCACTATTCCTGCCATAAGTGGTGACAAATCTACATACATCTGATTCCTCATTATGAGTTTTAGTATTGTATTGGAGAAGAGAATCCCTGGATTTAGCATTACTAAATTGGACTGCTGACTCAATAGTACGAGTGGAATAACCTCTGGACAAAAATCTCTTGGTTAGATCCATTTGATGACTCTGAAGATCATCCATTGAGGAACAAATCCTTTTCATCCGCACAAACTGTGATTTCGGTATGTTCTGAATAATATGTTTCGGATGAAAACTATCAGCATGTAGAAGGGTATTATACTGTGAGAATTTTCTGTGTACGGACGTTCTAAGAGTGTTATCCTCCTGTCGAATTAAATTGACATCCAAATAACTGATTGCACTCCTATTATATTCCACAGTGAATTCGATACCCCAGATGTTCCCATTCAAATGTTGAATAAATTCCTGGAGGTATTCCTCACCTCCTTTCCATATAAGCCAACAGTCATCCAGGTATCTTCTCCATATATCAATCTCAGGTAGATATATGTTGTGCAAAGGGTCATATAAAATCATATCTTCCATGTAGCCCATAAAAAGATCAGCATAAATGGGTGCAAAGGATGCACCCATAGCCGTACCCTGTAGTTGCCAATAGCAGTTTTGTTGGAAATAAACAACATTTTTAGTTAGAATGTGTTCAGCCATACACAACAATAAGGTGTTCATCCCTGGGGGGTATAAATTGGTTTTATTTAGCCAGTATTCCAAGGCATTAATACCCGCCCAATGAGGGATGCTGGTATAAAGCGAGTATACATCAAGGGTACACATAAGCCATTCAGGGTCCAATTGAGACTCGGAGACTATCTGCAAAAATTCAGTCGTGTCCTTGATTCTTGCTCTAACACATGTTAACAGTGGTTTCAATTTTTCAGTTAGAAAAACAGACAAGGGTTCAGTGAGTGACCCAATGCCAGATACAATCGGTCTGCCTGGTGGCTGATCAATGGACTTATGAATCTTAGGAAGTAGATAAAGTTGTTGTTTCGTAGGATCCTTAACCGTCAAATGAGTTTTGGTTTTATCAGAGATAATTCCAGATTCCACAGCCTTTTCCAAAAATTCATTAATTTCCAAGGCAAAACCTGGAGTAGGATCAATCTCCATCTTCATGTAGTGATGATGGTTGGAAAGTTGTCTAAGACCTTCATTCACATAATACTCAGTATCCATCACCACCACCGCACCCCCTTTGTCGGCAGAAATAATAACAATATCCGTATTATTTCTGAGTTGTGTGAGTGCTATTTGTTCCTTCCTAGACATGTTATGCTTTATAGTGTCAACAGAACCCAAATTGAAGTGTATATCCTTTATAACCGCCTGCTGGAAAACAGCAACATGTTTATCCATGGGAGGGTTAAATGTAGATTTGTGAAATCTAAAATCAGATGATCTTTGAGCATTGTCAGTTTGATCTTGTTGTTGAAAAAATAATTTCAAGTTAATTTTCCTACAAAAATCCATTGTATCAGAAACCAAAATACTTTCATCAGTGAAAAACCAGGTATGAAACCAAGGCCTTTATTAAGAAGGGAATATTGATCATCAGTCAAAATATGACTTGAAATATTTAAAACATTAGTACATGAATGATTTACTTCACTATCGACATGAAGAGCTCTTCTAAGTTTTTGACCTCTGTGTTTCCTTCCTGCCCTGTGTTTTTTCCCCCTAAAGGGACCTCAGTCCTTCGACCCCTTTTAGCATTTGGAGAATCACCAATATTAGGTGTCTCAGTATCAGTAGTCGAAGAATCCTCACCAGAGGTAATAAAGCTAGGCCCAGTCTTTTTTAAAATAGACCTTGGTCTTTTTTTGCGTATAAATGAAGCATTCTTGGTACCATGAGCAAACCTCACACCCCTTTGTGAATCAAATTGTTTTCCCCTATCATAATCTTCCTTATCCCGGGCAAATTTATGCAATTTCTTTTTCTTAAGGTTATTTTCCAAAATAGAGATTTCTTTAGATAATTTGCCAAGACAACCCTGAAAACTAGCCTCATGTTCAAACCGTTTCAGGTTGTTACATGTTTTTCTACTTCAATAATATTACTCTGTATTGTTCTCTCATAGAAAGAGGCCAAAATATTAACTCTAATCATGGCAGCCTCCTGTTGTGCTTGTTGCCAATCTTTCAACAGAGTTTCATCCGTGTGCCCACTAGTGGTTGGATTTTACATCTCAATCCTCTAGGGGATATATTCTGTATTTGGTAAGCTTTAAACAATTTATTGTGCCAAATGTTTGTTCTAAGCATCTTAATTTGTTTACCTAATTGAAAGAATAAGTTTTCGAACCGTCAACTGGATCCATGATTACCAAATCCACCTTTTCTGTATGTTCAGTTCCTATGCCAAAATTTTTAAGTCATCCTTGTCGGAGCATAAACCAGATAACAATTTACTGAGATCCATGACAATAAGTTGCAATGAACCGGAGGAAGAAGATATAAAAATAAAAATAAAATGAACCCTGAAAAGATTCTTTTATTCTTAAGGGTTGAATTGGCAAATCACGAATAAGTCCAAAACAGAAAATCACAATCAGAGTCACAAAGAAGTTGAAGCTAGAATAAATGGCAAATGTAACCCTATATATAGGGGAATAATTAGCCCTAGCACCTAGGCAAAAATGCTATACAGACCAAAAAGTCAAAGGCCTGTAATGTCTAAAATGCAATGTTCTGAGTAATGCACAACCTACAGTTGTTCAGAGGTGGCTAAATCCATATGGAGTATACCAATATGTAATGAATTTAAGCCAGACACACTTATGCACCTTATTTAAATCAGATAACAATATTAAGAAATCAATAATTGTTCAATACAGTTCTCAGATGAAATTGTTATCAAAGGTATAAATATACAGATGATTATTGTCAGCACTGTATACCCAGCAATTATTCTAAAAGAAGACCTGAGTGCAACACTGGGCAAACAAAACAAAAGCCCTCAAAATATGTGACCAATATTGACTCAAATGTGAAACAAAACATGAATCAGTAGGAACATAGGAATGAACAGATATAAGCAATAATATTGTATCAACCTAGTGTATATAACAATGGCTAGTTCATCATAATCAAATGAAATAAAATAAAATTATGCACATATTACAAACTGAGCACCCAAACATGAAATGTCCTTGAAAATGGCAATGTTGTATTGTGCTACAACAGTACTCAGAAATCCAGTATAAAAAAGAAAACGACTAGGCAAAATAATATGAAATATACATGTGTTATAAACTAAGAACACATACATGAAAAGTCCTGAAAAAATGGCACTGTTATATTGTGCTACAACAGTTCTCTAAAGTCCAGTATTCAAGAAAAAGCGACTTAACAACACCATCCAGACAGTTAAATGATTGTCATAGAAAAATTCTTCATTATGGTAAAACAATTACCAATGAAAATTAATCCAAAAATAGATGTCAAGAACAGTACCTGGAAAGATGAAGTTTGAAATGTATTAGGACCCTTAAAAAGTTGTTCCAAACAATGTCCCAAAAGGCCAAATCGATCCTCGAAGTCCTGATATGTCCAAAAACAGTATGGAAACCACAACGACCTTGAAAACAAATCCCAATCCGAAGATGGTGGAAAAACACTTGCAACCACGTAAACGCAAACGATAAACTCAACAGCGTTAATGCATCCAATATACTCACTTATTAACTTAGATAAACATGATAATCCAACAAAACCAAAAAAAGGATGACCAAAAGTCAATCCTTTAAAAGAAAGCGATGTAGATGCCATGCATCCGAAAATAACGATGTCCAGGATGAAAAATCCTAAGCAATCCACAAAAGATGACTACCTGAATGGTAGAACTCCCAAACGCCAACAGCCAGCACAAACGAAAATCAATGTAGTGTATAGGAGCTAGCAAGTTAGGCTGGTGCACGGCAAGAGCACTTGTTAGACCCAAAATCAGAAAACAGGCCAGCACCAAGGAAGGTTCAAAAGTAGTTTAATAAAACTGAAACTAGACCGGTTTCAGCAGCAAGGCTTTCATCAGTAGTATAGTCAGCAAAAGCACTTAGTCATCATCTTATATAATGTTCTTTAAGGCATCTATATGACATCACTTCCTGATATGTCAAAAATGCAAACAAGGCAAAAGTAATTGAAAAATACAATCAAGGCAAAAGTAATTGAAAAATACATAGTTCAGTAAACAAAAAAGTTTGCCTGAGTTGCATGCATATCTCCAGATTATAATGGAAAAATCCAAAGAGACACAGTATACTGGTATATCAATGATAATAAACAAACTTAATAAAAAACATACAATAAAGGGTAAATGCCCAATAATAAACCCGAAACAAAAGTCATGTTACAAGAATTCTGGTGTTGAATACCAGCCACAGTGTCCTAAAATGAGCTGAAATGCAAAAACCTAAGCAATGCAACCTGATAAGAAATAAGTACATATACGTAATGCAAGTGATGGTTAATTACAAATAATAATTTATCATTTAATCCAAGAGGGAAAAGCCCCCCAAGTTTAATGATCCACCTTTTTCCTTTGGTATTTAGGATAGTTTTCATCCGAAACATATTATTCGGAACATACTGAAATCACAGTTTGTGCAGATGAAAAGGATTTGTTCCTCAGTGGATGATCTTCAGAGTCATCAAATGGATCTAACCAAGAGATTTTTGTCCAGAGGTTATTCCACTCGTACTATTGAGTCAGCAGTCCAATTTAGTAATGCTAAATCCAGGGATTCTCTTCTCCAATACAATACTAAAACTCATAATGAGGAATCAGATGTATGTAGATTTGTCACCACTTATGGCAGGAATAGTGCCAATTTAGTAGATATTATTAATACTCATTGGAATATATTGAATTCTCATCCATTGTTGGAAGATTATCTTGGAGAACGATGTTATTTTTCCTATAGGAAAGGCAAAACTTTAGGAATTTATTTTCACACTATAAAAACCAGGGTCATGGATCACACTCCAACTCAAAGAACACTTACTGGAGATAAACTTTCAGGCATTTATCCATGTGGACATTGCAGTTTTGTAACTATATTTTCAAAACTACTTCTTTCACTAGTAGGAACACTGGACAAATATCGACATACAGTTTTTGGTAACTGCAGTTCAGACTGGATTATTTATCTTGCCACATGTACATGTCATGCATTTTATATTGGCCAAACGTCTAGACAGTTTCGTGTCAGGATCTCTGAACACCTTGGTGACATTAGAAACAGAAGATTAACTAATGCACTATATAGACATGTTATCAAACATCCCACTGCCAAATTTACATTCACCATCATTGATCATATCATAGGGAATCGATCTTTTAAAACAGGTTGGCATGATATCCTAAATACCAAAGAAAAAAGGTGGATCATTAAACTTGGGGGGCTTTTCCCTCCTGGATTAAATGATAAATTATAATTTGTAATTAACCATCACTTGCATTACGTATATGTACTTATTTCTTATCAGGTTGCATTGCTTAGGTTTTTGCATTTCAGCTCATTTTAGGACACTGTGGCTGGTATTCAACACCAGAATTCTTATAACATGACTTTTGTTTCGGGTTTATTATTGGGCATTTACCCTTTATTGTATGTTTTTTATTAAGTTTGTTTATTATCATTGATATACCAGTATACTGTGTCTCTTTGGATTTTTCCATTATAATCTGGAGATATGCATGCAACTCAGGCAAACTTTTTTGTTTACTGAACTATGTATTTTTCAATTACTTTTGCCTTGATTGTATTTTTCAATTACTTTTGCCTTGTTTGCATTTTTGACATATCAGGAAGTGATGTCATATAGATGCCTTAAAGAACATTATATAAGATGATGACTAAGTGCTTTTTGCTGACTATACTACTGATGAAAGCCTTGCTGCTGAAACCGGTCTAGTTTCAGTTTTATTAAACTACTTTTGAACCTTCCTTGGTGCTGGCCTTTTTTCTGATTTTGGGTCTAACAAGTGCTCTTGCCGTGCACCAGCCTAACTTGCTAGCTCCTATACACTACATCCTTACTGCTACTACCAGAAGTCGGTTAGAACGGGCAAGAGATTACGCTCTACACCTCTGTACATCTCTAGGTATAACAATACATTTCAAAAAGTCAAGCTTACAATGCTCTCAGCAATTAGAATTCATCGAAGCCCGTTTAAACATTGCTTCAGGAATTGCTTCACTTCCTCCAGAAAGACTACAATGCATCAGATCCCAAGTCGGACAAATTCTACGACACAAAAGGCTTCCAGCAAGACTAGTCCTACAAGTATTGGGCTACATGGCAGCGTCAATCACTCTTGTTCCCTTGGCAAGATATCACATGCGAATCTTGCAATGGTTACTTGCTTCCCAATGGTCTCTGATGCACCTGCCAATGTCTCATCTAATCTTGATTACCAATCACTGCAAACAGAATCTTATGTGATGGCTCTACTCCGATCACATTCTCTTGGGTCGACCATTCATTTTTTCCTCAGCTCCAAGCCATATTGACCACAAATGCTTCCCAGATAGGGTGGGGGGGGCATTATTTGGGAAGGACCGTCCAAGGCACGTGGTCCAAACTGGAGGCCAACTTGCACATCAGTTTTCTAGAGATGATGGCAGGTGCTATTAGCATTCCAAGATGCCCTTCCTCTAGGGACAGTAGTTATTCAAACAAACAGAAAACATGTCAGTAGTCTGGTATACCAACAAACAAGGGGGAACCAAATCTTATCTAGTGTGTCAAGAAGCCCTCAGAGTTTGGCAATGGGCGATTTCTTCCAACCACTTTCTCACAGCAATGCACATCCTGGGCAGCTCCAGGATGATAGCAGACAAGTTGAGCAGAACTATTCTCATGCCTCACAAGTGGTCTCTCAATCCTGTAGTGGCAAACAATATTTTCCATCACTGGGGCCAACATTGTTGCAATCTTTTTGCCTCTCCTCTGAACAACAAGTGCAGAAGTTATTTTGTCTAATCTCCCCTCAAGGGGAGTCGCCCAGAGATGCTCTTCTCCATGACTGGCCCCCCGTCTTCTCTATGCCTTTCCCCCCAACTCCCTGGATACCACAGTTCCTAAATAAAGCAAGAGGATGGAAAATTCAATAATCCTCATTGCCCCCTTTTGGCCTCAAGTTTGTTTTCCCTTCATTTGGCCTCATCTTCTTCGGAAACCATGGATTCTGGACCCAGCTCCAGATCTGCTGTCCCATCCAGATGGCATGGTTCTTCAGAACCTCCAACATCTCAAGCTCAATGCATGGCTTCTCCAATTCCCATGATTGCCAGGCATCCTTCCCCTTCTTCCCCTGTCTGACAAATCAGTGTGGCTCATCACAAACCTTCAACTAGGAAACTGTCAGGAGCGGCTCGTGCTATAGGACTCCCACCTAGAAAAGAAAAGTAAAAAAAAAAACAGTTGACTACGAATCCCACGCATGCGCACACGCACTGGTCGGAACCCAAAAAAACTCCAGACTGCTTTGTCAAGCAGTCTGGATTAGGGAAAAGGCATCTCTAAACCACAAATGCCCAGACGTCTGTGTGGTGACAACCACACAGAACAGAAGAGCTCCCGACTGCTCCTTCTGCAGGATAGACCAATCAGGAGAGTTTTGTGCAGCTCGAACCAATCGGGACAGAGGTGAGATTTGTCTCGTGGCGACTGGAGGATTTACCGTTAGCTTGTGCGGGTGAGGATAGATGCAGGATTGGATTTCTTTTACTATTAGCTTGCACGGGTGAGGAGCTCTCTCCAGTAGGATGGATGCAGGATTGGAATTATGTCACTTGCAGGGCTGGATTTATTTTCCCGATGTCTCGGAGCCATTCTAGGTGTGTGTGTCTGTGTGTGTGTGTCTGCTACAGGTTGTCTGGTTTGATTTTTGGCTGGGGTGCCTTCTGTGTGGAGTCTGCATGTCCTCCCTGTGTTTGTGTGGGTTTGCTCTGGTGTCCTCGATGGATATTTGAAATTTGTCCCTATTTTTTGGACTGCATTCCCTCATTATTGACTTCGTCCAGGTTTTTTGTGCCAAGGTTGAGAGCTACGGTGATAACTGAACTCACTGAATATGTTTGGGGGCTGTATTCCCCCATTACTGGCTTTGTTCAGGTGTTTTGTGCTAAGCAGCTCTGGTGAGAACTGAATTCACTAAATGGTAGCCATTTAAGTTTCAGTCTTCCTTTCTTTCATAAAACAGATGATTTGGCATAGTGGTATGTTGCTCTGACTGTTTTGCACAGGGTCCTGGGTTCAATACTTGGCAGTGAAATGTATGGTGGTAACAGCATTTTATTCTAATAACTTTCCAACATTATACAAGCAATGTTTAAAATGTGCCCCCCCCCTAAATTTTGGCTTTTTCCAGATTTCTTGTGCTGCAAAGTTCAGCGATACAGTTGTGTCAAGTAGATTTTACAAGAAGCTGAGAGCTGCAGGGGAACAAAAGTTTAGTGCTGCTTGCATTGTTAACAGCACAATAGGTAGTGTACTTGCTTCTGATGCAGAAGGCTGTGGGTTCTACTCCTACAGTAGGTACATGCATTGCTGATACTGTACTGTATTGTAAAGGGGTGGATGCTGCAGTCCTTTTTGGTGAAGATACCTAGTAACTATGAACCTGTTATCAGTTTGCCATCCATTCCCTATTGCAATATTACTAGCTTATCATTTTTTTAATGCAACTTAGGCAATTTATTCCTCAAGGGCAACAGGCATTTTATTTGTAGATGAAACAATGAAATATAAAGTTGTTTGCTAGCAGCAACCTCTTCATTAGTTACAGATTTCTTTAATGGGGAATTATTTAGATGACTTTTACTTCTTCAGGGATTGTACATATTTACTGATACTGGTGGACTGTAGAAGTTTGAGTAGACTTTTATGATAGAAATGTTCTGAATTGGGCAGTTTTGTCGTTATTGGTGCATGCATTTTGTTTCATTGTTTACTGGAAAAATGTTCTGAACTGGGCAATTTTGTCATTATTGGTGCATGCATTTTATTTCACTGTTTACTGGAAAAATGTTCAAAACAAATTTAAAACACCCTCTAACAACTGTACTATATTGTACAAGGAATAAAATTTAATACAATCAGGAAGGTGTATCAAAGACCACATGTATGTTTCGTGTGCAGGGGGTCTATGATTTGAAAACAGCCCAAAGTTAATCTTTATCTGCCACTGGTAAAATGTATTTTCTTTGAATGTGGGTTTCAATGCTGTTTCAATGAATGTGAATTTCAAGGGCAGAGAAGTTTTAATGCTAAGTCTGTTTTCATAGTGCGATTGCATTGCTTTATTTAGCAAATGTCTTAGTGTTTGTGCTGTAAAATGCAAAATAAAACTTTCAAATAGTATCATACTCCTGAGGAAGTGCTTATGGTAAATGGGGTGAAATAGCAAGTAATGGTTCATTGGAATGGCTGCAGGGGGGGAGGCTCCATTCGACCATCATTTTGTGAGGGAGGAAGGGCGGCAAACTCAAAGACAGCCCCGGCTGAACTATACCTCTCAACTGTCCAGACTTTCACAGAATGAATAGATTTTTGCTTCTTATTTTTGGTTTGTTCCTCATAAAATGTGTGGTTTTCTAAGTCACTAAATAATGACAGACACTGAGTTTCAAACTTCATAACCTTCAGAAAAATGCATGCTAAACAAGACCTGTTATTCTATCAATTGTCTCAGTTTATACAACAATTTATAGTACTGTTTATATGTTCCCCCAGTATATTTGGCCTTGTCCAGATTTCCTACATTAACAGGTTGAGAGGTACATGCAAATAAATTGCTTTACAGAATTAGGCATATCCAAACCTCTCAACTGTCCCCGATTTTGGCTCAAAATGTTGCTCTTCCCCTAATAATCCTGCCGCAAAATGGCAATTTTGGAAGAAAACGTGGAGGGCTTACAATTAAGAAACAACTGTAATAATCAGAGTTATAGATTACTTTTATTTCAGAAATGCATGTAGATTTTTTTTATTTTTTCAGCTGCTCAAGTTAGCAGTACTAATATTAAAAAAAGTGTCCCTTCTTTGACAGGTTCCCAGCTGTATTGTGTGGCTATTTTATATTTTTGCATCACATTTTTCGTCCATTTTTCATAAAATTGTGGGTTTTTTTGGCAAATTAGTGGCAAATCATTAAAGACTGAAGTTAGAAAATAATGGCAGACATTTGAGTTTCAGATTTCATACCTTTCAGAAAGTTCATACTAATGACAGACCTACTATTCTATTATCTTTCTAAGTTTATAAGAGCATTATTTAAAAATTGTCCTTATTTTTGGGCCTTTGTCCCACTTCTATGTATGGCTCTGCCCATATTTCTTGTTCAGAGGTATGACAAATGTGTCAGGGCCATCACAGTCAGCCAGAGACATTTCAATTTGTGACATACTTGTTGCACCCCACTCCCCCATGTAGTGACTCTGGATGTGTCCAAGCAAGACAAGGAGCAGTTATGCAGTGTAAATGTACAGAGTACCCCCCCCCCCATCCAAGGTAGACACAAGTGTTACTTTTATCCTGTCCTTGATTTTGCAGAATGTTCTGGTTTCTGTCATATTTTTATACTGTTAATTTATGCTTATTATTACTCAGAAAGTACCTGTTCCTCTGTGTTTAAGTAGCAATGCTTTAATGACCATCAGGTAAGCTTGTCTGAGATTGTAAAATGCAAGTAAGCATTAATAAGCATACTGTTAAAGAATTGCCAACACTGAAAGCCTTTCTGTTGTTGCCATGCAGAGAATACTTACATAACCAGATAATGTATAAGCCTTGGATACTGAAATGCATATGACAGTATTTGTAATAAAGGACAAGATTACATTATTTTAAGAAGCTCATTACATTTGTTGGAGACTTTTAGTCATCTTTACAGGCTTTACCTGTAAACCAAACAGAATGCCAATCTATCATGTGTGGTCCATTACCTGTACAGTAATCTTTTAAGCAATGTATCTTGAGCTTGTTTCTTGTTTGCTTTTCATTTTTTACTTTGATCACGTTTTCCCCATGAAACAAGTAGATAGTTGTTGTCAGGCAGCAGGTCTTTTTTTGGATAAGAAACATTTTTACAAGTGGGGATATCAAAGAGATCGCTACTTTCAGCATGTTACTTGGTACTTTAATAAAGCTGAATATAAATTATAATTAGAACTGCAGTGCAAGGAGAAGTGGTTTGAGTTGAGTGCTGCTTGTTTTTCTTATACTTGATTTTGACTGGCATTCCAGTAATGTATTTAAAAAGTAATTTACTTTTTCATGCCTCACAACCTTTTTCTTTCCATCTAGATATTTAGTAAGCTGTCATGCAGCCAATGCACTGAAATATTTTTTTTTCTTCTACACTTCATTTTGTCTCGATTGGACTCTCATAATGACGATTTGGCACCCAGGGCAGAGTATTTAATTTAAATTACAGTTTTTGTGGTTTTGAGCATAGCTCCTCCCCTTTCTAGTTGGCCGCACCCCTTCCCATTGACCCCACCCATTCAGCTGTCTCCTGCAGCCCCCCCTTTGATTTGAAGTCACCAGCCGCCACTGGAAACTGTATCAAAGTAAATGGGAAACATTTGCCAACTGAGCCCTTAACAATGGACTGGACACTTACACAAGCCCTATTCAAAAGATTTTGGATGTTTTAGCTATCCTTTACTAATTTGGTTCCTCTACATCAACAATTAAAGTTCACCTAGCGGCAATTTCAAACTTTCATATGGGACATGATGGCTCATGTCTAATGTCAAACTTTGTAAAGCATTTTTAAAGGGACTCCTAATGATAAGACCTCCATTTAAAGGACCCATTCCTCCTTGAGATCTAACTTTAGTCCTTCAGACCCTTGCTATGTCTCCTTTTGAATCATCAGTGACTTGTGACAAAGTATTTGTCTTGGAAAGCTTTACTCTTGGTGGCTACTACATCTGCCAGAAGAGTATCTGAGCTTCAGGCCTTGTCCTGCAAACCTCCCGACTTAATATTTCACAAGGATAGGGTTGCCCTTAGGACTAATCCAACCTTTTTACCAAAGGTTGTTTCAAAATTTAACATTAATCAGACTCTTCAATTACCAGTCTTCCCTAATTTTTCCAGTAAAGGGGAATATTCCCTTCACTTACTAGACATCCACAGGCAATTACGTTTTTATCTTCACAGAACGAAGGATTTTAGGAAGTCTGACCAATTATTTGCTGCATTTTCCTCTTTCTCTTTAGGTAATCCAGTTTCAAAGGTTACCTTGGCTAAATGGCTTAGAGACTGTATTACTTTCATCTGTCATTCTAGAGGGCTCCAACTTCCATGTCCAGTTAAAGCCCATTCAACTAGAGTGGTGGCAACTTCCACAGTTTTTCATGCCAAAGCATCTTTGGGCGATATTTGTGCAGCAGCGACTTGGTCTTCTCCTCATACCTTTATCACTCATTACAAATTGGATCAGGTCTCGCGGGGACAGGCATCATTCGGCTCAATGGTGCTTAGGAATATTCTTCCATAAGACCTCCCAGGACTAAAGTAGCTGGGGACTCTGTCCCACTGTCAAGGACTGAGTGAAGATTAACAATATTAGATAAAGAAGTTACGTCTTACCATAATGTTCCAGCTTTGTTGTCGATCTTCATTAACCCTTGACACCCCCCTCCTTCCCCCAACCTGAGACTCCTAGTGGACTGAATTTTTCATAACTAGCTTAATAATCAATTTTTTTTTTTTACTATAATTTCTGTTTATCTCTTTGCCACTATGTTGGGGAAAATCGATCTGAGGTAATTTTGAGAGGAGCATTATGGGTAGTGCCTGGCTCAAGAGTTTGGAAGGCAAAAGCTGAAGTAAATGGCCGAGTCAGTTCAGAGGCTCAGAACCAAGCCCCACATTTTTGTTAAATTGCCACATATAATTTGCAATACCAGTTCAAATGGATATTTACATACGTTTAAATTTGAATGGTTATGTACACATTGCCAAAGATAATTTATTATATCAGTTCATTATATCACTAACTAGCACTGAAGACATTTACTAGTATATATATATATATATATATATATATATATATATACCTATGCTTAAAAATCAGGTTAAGAATACGTAATTTGAAGAAAATAATATGTTATGCTCTTAGTTTGCTTTGCATTGCTATTTGGGAGCAGAAGTAGAGAAATTCTTAAGTAGTTACACATTTAGCATGTTCCTCTCCAAGGGTGGCATGCTAACTGAGGTCATGAAAGCATATACACTTATATGATTCCTTCAGGTGGACTTTAAGTTATGCTTATAACACAGGACAGTCATTTAATTTCCTGATTTTTTTCTTTCATAAGCACCTTTATTAAATTCACAAAATTTAAACAATGACACGGGCACACACACAGTTAAAGAAAAGAAAACAAACATACACATTTTTTTTGAGATTCATGCATTATACATATGTATTTTCTTGTTTAAGAATTATCATTCAGTCCAGCATTAGACAGATTGCTCAAATCCTTCCTTCGCTTAAATTACTATTCTCTTCCTGAACATAATTTTTGTGTATCGTTCCCAAACATTCCAATTATGTAATGTGCTCTATCCATTTTCTACAGATCCTAATTCCAGTTCTATTATCCCCTTAAGCTACTCAATACTCTTGATTATGGTGGGTTTAGATTTTAATTTACATTTTCTACTAACTGCTTTTTGGCAGCCAAAAGCATTAAACTTAGCAAAGACTTACTATCTCCACGCAATTCAGATCCCCTATCCCAACTCAAATGAATAATTTGTTGTTTAAAATCACTTGCTTCCCAAACATTTCTGACACAGTACCCATTAGGGAATTTTTAACATTTGCTAGCTTGTTACACTCCCTAAAATATGTCCCCAATTACCTCTCTTCTTCCCATCATACCTACAGCAACTGCTATCTATCTGAGGAAAAATTCACTGAAGTCTGCTTGGGGTATAAAAATAAATAAGCAAACACTTCCATGTAAAATCTGGACTTTATTGTGTACCTGGGAGCCATACAGATGTCTTCCCACTGTTTTGTAAATTGCCTTTCCATTCTCTCTTCCCAATCTTTTCTAACTTTTTCTGACTGATTTTGTAGTTATCATGCAGTATTTTATATGTCCAACTAATTACTGATTTTTTAACAGCAGCTTTTGTTGAAGTTCTCAGGATACTTTCTGCTACTTTATCAAATATATGCTATTTGATTATTTTCTTTAAGGGCCTGGACCCAAAATCCTATTCTCTCCTTATTACTTGAGCTCCACCCATTTCATCATGTCTTTCTTATGTATATGAGCCTTAATTGCATAGCTCTAAAGTACCTCTTTAATTTAAGTAATGGTCCACAGTTTCTCCTCTGGTTGACAGAAATACATCAGGCCTGTATATAAAGCTAATGGAACTAGAAACATTCTCACTGCTTGATTCATATTATCCATATACATAACGAAGAGCTTCTAACTTCTCAATTTTTGTATTATCTGTTGTTTAGTCTTTTCTCACATATTCTTAGTTGCCAAAAAAAAAATCCTTTTTAATCCATACACTTAAATACCTCATCTCACAGATATGGGTATTGCTGAACCAGTTCACATGCTGGTACACAGTTTATTCCTATAGTCTTTGTTTTATCGTCCTTTGTTATCCTTTAAAGACATAAAATGATCCCAAAATATTCCATAACACTCAAATGTCCTTTTCTGGATTTATCGTGTACGTAATACATGAAAATAAAGCTAACTTTTCTTGATTACTATATTAGTTACATCCTTGTATTTGTCAGTCACTTATTTGTTTGCCAGTGGTTCTAAGTGTAAAGCAAATAAAGGGAAGGAGGACAACCTTGCTTGGTTCCTTGGGTTAAACACAGCTTGTCAGTGAAGAATCCTCCTATCTTAATTCCTACCTCTTAGCCTTTTTATATCCTCCTAAATAACTCTCTTACTGTATCAGGGAAAGCAAATGCTACTATTGCCCTACTGATAAAATCCCGGATGACTGTCAACTGCCTTTTTTGCACCAAGACTCACCAACAACAGTGGCATTTTCTTACACTCCCATTTCCCTCTGGATTATTATCGTTCTATTATTGTTGTCAAATGTTTCTCTCACCTTCACAAAACCACACTGATTCATATCTATAAAGTTTGGTAACACCTTTGCCATTCTTTTAGCTAATCTAGACATAAACACTTTATAATCACGGTTTAAAACTGAAACTGATCTATATGAAAATGAGTCTGAGGGGTACTTACCCTCTTTGGGTAACACCGCTACTACAGCTTTTATCCAAGATGCTGGTACTGTTACTATCTCACCTTTTAAACCAAAACAAATCCAAGGCAGACGGTTGTGAGCAGCAACTATTTTATTTGGTAAACCAATTAAAACCAAAAACAAATAAATTACATATATATTATTTGTTTTGTTTTAATTGGTTGGTTTTGGAGCCTCTTGGATTCTGTGTTTTATCACTCTCTTCTCCTTTTAAAATATTGTTAAAGTGCCTTCCAGATCTTTATAACTTTCTTCCCTTCAAAATTCCAAACTTCCACAGGAATATAATCTGTTCCTGGAGACTTCCATGTTGATTGATTATATGTCACCATTTTCATCTCATCCCTTCCTGTCTTAGTTATTAATACCTGAGCCCCATCTTCCACTAACTTTAGCACAGTTAAGTCTTTTATAAATATTCGCAGTTGTGCCTTTTCATGATTTCCTATTTCCATTGTTTTACAAACATTTTCATTTAATTTCTCAAATTTCTCTAACACCTCATTGTTCTAAAAATATTTGCTTAATAACCTTTTTAAACTCATACATATTATCCAAATACGGTCTTATTTTTTCCCTTTAGCACTCAACAATTGCTCTTCTTGTTCTGAGAGACTCCCCTTCTTCTGCAGTAGTGTAACCTTTGACAACTCCTATAAATAAGTATTCCTTTCTTCCATACACCTCTCACTCTTATTTTTAAATGCCACTCATTTTATCCTACTCCCTAGCTATTCCTTCTGAAGAAATGTCCATCTTCCCCAATAACTCTCAAATCATTTCCACTACCTTTTCCGTAAATTAACGTAGGGAAGTGTCAGCATCTTATTTTCACTTTGCTGCTTATCTTATTCTTTATTGTTGATTGATTTATATGTCACCATTTTCATCTCATCCCTTCCTGTCTTAGTTATTAATACTTGAGCCTCATCTTCCACTAACTTAGCATGGATGTGTTTCAAAGCTTTTGATTAAACATTCATGTTCCTGTGAAAAGTCATTTCTGTCCAGTCTAGCTCTTTTTCTCAACATGGAGAATATGCATATTCTGAGTTAATGCTAGTAAATTCACGTCTTCCATCCCAAATATTCTCATATATATTTCTTCAGAAATAGACTCTCTTTTGAATTATGTTTCCAGATTGCAAATATGTGCATATTAATGCTTGATAGGCTGATACTGCATCTCTGTTTGAGCCCATCTCATATTTCCCTGACTTTGTGCTTCAATAAAAAATACTCCAGAAACCACATTTTATACCCCAGCCCCTTTTAACTCACAGAACTATACAAACCTTCCAAAAAGAAAGTTACCCCTCCATATAGGGGTGGTTGCCCCAAATAGACAGCTACACCCACAGGTTTTACCTATTCTAAAGTTAGGTTTAAACATGCTGAAAGCTTAATTTAAACATGCTGAAAGCTTAATTTCCTGATTTCTTGAGTGATATCACTCCATCTAGCAGGAGCAATATCTGAGAATGATCTTTTTGCTTTTGTTAGCTAAACCAGAAGCCTGCATAGCATTGGGCCTTTCTGACTGTGTATGGTATACGCCTTCTTAACTGCATTGGTTATTAGGTTCATAGGTTGGTACTAGGCTATCGGCCCTAGGGCCTATACAAGCCTAGCCATAACAATTCCCTGGCTATTTCTTCCCACAGTATTTACTTCCCTGGACCCCTGTCATGATCCCTGGGGTGAATTTCCTATCTCCCATCCAATCATCAAGGTTCCTTTTGAAGAGGGCCAAAGAGGCATTAGGTTATTCAAGTGTTTGGTGTAACTATATTCTGCTACTGCCAACCATCAAGCTTTTTTATTAATTGATCTTCCTTCACCCCATGTGTGAGAGGCAATTCTGCAAGCTCAAAGTCACTGAGGTTTTCTCTAGGGTTCTAACCACACCTCTCATGGCTGACATGGCAACTGTGTCATTGCAGAAGCATCATATGTTCTTCATGTGGTGTCAGCAAGCTCCCACACAGATTCCCTAAGACATATCATCACTGGTTTGGTATCACCAAGCCCGCAATCCCCTGATTCCATGGCCATTATGAATGTGCAAGGAGCACTCAGCCAACCAAGACCATATCTATGTTCCTCCAGAATGTGAAAGCCAGTGGAGTTTAGTAATATGGATGCCACAGCAGTAGCTGGTAACTAGTTGGCCTTGGATAGTGTTAAATAACGCTTTCTTTCTGCCATCTGTCATGCAGATAAACTATATAATTTTGCTTATACTGTTTGCCATAGGGCTGCATTATACTGTGAATTCTAAGAGACAACTGGTGATATATATTCAGATCTATAGAGTGAAGACATTTACAATGACTGCATTCCTTGCTTTCCAACAGAGTATAAGTGGCAAACTATATGAGACCTCTTAAGTTACTGCAAAACTTTATCAATTATTGTTTCAGAAGGGTGCTAGAAGATGAGGTGCTGGTTTAGCCAGGCAGCTATGTACCTATTTTACTGGCAAAAGACAACCGGTTGTCTTATGGGTCCTTTTGTAGGTTTGATTTGTGCTATCACACATAGGGCTGATACACTGTAGAATGGTATACCAAAGACCTGTATGATTCAGAAAACAATCTATACAATGGATAAAGGCGCTGTACAATATTATCCCATTGTATGGGCATAGTACCTCGTGCATGGAGTGCACAAGTAAACAAGCTTCCCCTCTCAGCTGTACACAATTCACAAATACACAATTCATGAAGCAAGCACTATAGAATAAACTACCCCCTGCATATTAAGTAAAGTGACACCATTGCCACCTTCTAGACTAGCCTTGACAAGTAGATGGGTACTCTCAAGGTCATCCCACCCTGACACCTTTTGCCTCCTGGAAGCAGAAGTTATATGTTGAAGGTGGTACTTGGCATGGTGCACATGGCCTTCAGATTTATTTGCCTTGTAGTTCATATGATTTTATGGTTCTGCAATCCCCCTTCCCACTTAGCTTGGCACAGAATGCTGAGCAGTACATTAGCTCACAGAAGACAACTCCATTCCATGGCTGGAAAATCACTATTGTGCAACAGGATTCTCCTAATTGTAGGCACACTTGGTATCTCACTGATACATGACCCACCCCTACACAGGTATACTGGCCAGCTTTCTCCAAAGAAAGCTTGTACAACACAATATTATTACAGTATGTCAAAGTCCTACAATGATGCCTGAGTGAAACATATTTATAAATCATTCACAGGCATGATGACAGAATACCGTGAGGCAGGGAAACCATAAATAGTAAGGTGTACCTCACTAAACAGGTTTTCCGTGCTGTGCTATGCAGCAAAGCACAGTATAGTATTGTGGCTGCAATTTGGAGCACAGAAGAACTGAGCACAGGAGCATAGGAAAAGTGAATAATGCACTCTTGTGTGCAATTCACAGACAGTGGAGGGTGCTTTCTACTCTACCACTAAGGCGGCAGCCCATGTATATGAACTGCAAGCCTTGAGGGTGGCATACGATACCTACTGCTCAGTGTGTGTATATACCTCTATGCACTATGTTTATGAGTGTCTACTTTAACTCCAAGAATAAAACAAAGCCAGCACCAGACCAGACACATTCACTGAATCTTTATTGTAGAACAGAGAGATCAAACCGGTTTCGGCACAGAGCCTTCATCAGTGATACTGCAAAACACAGAGCCTTCATCAGTGATACTGCAAAACACAAAGTGCACCGTTTAAATATACAAACAACCTCACTTCCTGTGATGTCATATCTCCCTTTAATTTAAAGATATACTATAGTTTATCATTAAACCCTAGTGTGAACAGCGCACTAACTTAACAATCCATCTTGTTTCCTTGTAATTGAGTACAGAATGCCAACCCTTCTTATACTTGCTATCTCCCCTTACTCTGTCTATAATGGTGAACCTGACTCTAGCATTAGGGTGTGATTGGCAATGCCTATATAAGGCATTTGTAATGCGTTTGTTGTGAATGTCACTCGTGTTCAGATATTCTCAAACGAAGGGGTCTGGACATCTGTCCTACATAAAATGAAGGACAGATACAGCTGACCAAATAAATGACCCAGTCTGATCCACAGTTAGCATAAAAATTGATGTTATATACTTGACCTGTATTCTGACTGGAAAATTGTTTAGACTTGCAAACGTGTTGACAAGAAGAGCAATGACCACATGGAAAAGACCCAACTAGTTTCTCCCCTGTAATAGTTAACTGATTACCAGGATTCCTGTTTGTACAATGACGTTTGTAATAAAAAAAAAAAATAGGATCCCAGTGTCTTGCCTCTACGAAAAGAAAACTGACAATGTTCTGGCAAAATCTGACCCAATTCCGCATTGGCCATCAAAATATTCCAATGTTTGCTAACTACATTCCTTAATAAATTAACATTTCGACCATAAGTTATCAGTCTCAATGTATCGGATTCCTTACAATCATTCTTCTCCTTATAAGTTAACAACTGAGCCCTAGGCTGTTTGGAAGCCCACTTCCTGGCTGTAACAACGTCCCCCACCCTATAACCTCTATGGAGAAATCTGCATGTGAGATGATCCTTGGAGCTGTTGAAATCTTCCTCTGTTGAACAAATCTTTCTAATTCTTAAGAATTGGGACTCAGGAATATTTCTGATTGTGTGTGTGGGGTGCAGACTGGAAGCGTACAATAAATTGTTATATTGAGGGTACTTTTCTATACACCAAGGTGCGCAAGGTGTGATCAGGTTCTCACACAACCTTGACATCCAAATAATTAATTTCTTCATAAATATGAGAGAGAGAAAATTCAATACCCCATTTATTATCATTCAAATATTGTTCAAACTCCCGTAGATATTCGATATTCGCATGCCACACCAACCAACAGTCATCCAGGAATCTCCTCCATATGTCGATTTCAGGCAGGTAGATGTTAAGGGCCTCATTGTAAATTAGTTCTTCTTCTATGTACCCCATAAAAAGATCCACATAAATGGGGGCAAATGAAGCCCCCATGGCTGTCCCCTGGGTTTACCAATAACAAACCCCCTGAAAATAGAAAACATTTTTTGGTTAGGACATGCTCAGTCATACAAATGAGGAGTGTATTAAATTCAGGTGTATATAACCCAGCTCTATTTAACCAGTAATCCAAGGCTTGCAACCCTGCCCAGTGTGGTATACTGGTATATAAGGATTTCACATCAAGGGTGCACATGAGCCAATTAGATTTAAGTTGAGAATCCAATACAATTTGTAGGAATTGGGTAGTATCTTTAATCCTAGCCCGAATAAGAGATAACAGGGGTTGCAAATACTGGGTCAAATATGCCGATAAAGGTTCAATCAAAGAACCAATTCCAGAGACTATGGGTCTACCTGGGGGCTGGTCTAAGCGCTTATGAATTTTCGGCAACAAATATAAATATTGTTTTCCAGGGTCCCTCACAGAAAGATGTAACCTGATGGTTTTACCGATAATACCTTCCTCCACTGCTCTCTGCAAAAACATGTCAATATCTTTCTTAAAATTGGGAGTGGGATCAGTGGGCATGCACCTGTAGTGCTGAGGGTTAACTAACTGTCTACTTCCCTCTGCCCAATAATAATTGGAATCCATGAGCACCACTGCCCCTCCCTTATCAGCTGGAAGGATGACAATATCAGAATTAGTACAAAGCTTTTTAAGAGCCCTTTGATCATTTTGTGAGAGATTATGTCTAACCATTTGAGCAGAACATAGTTTGAAGTGTAGATCTTTAAGGACTGCTTGTTGGAAACATCACTACATTTTTGTTCATAGGTGGTGTAAAGCTAGATTTCTGAAATCTAAATTCTGTAGACCTCTGGGAGTCTGACAGAACCAAATAATAACAGCTTTAAGTTGATATTTCTGCAAAAGCTAACACATCTGTAACAAATACATTCTCGTCAACACAAAAACCTGGTACATAGTTCAATCCTTTATTAAGGAGCTGCTTCTGCTCCACAGTTAAAACATGTGATGATATGTTATGAATGTTACAATATTCATTGTTTATTTGACCAGTGAATGAAGAAAATTCTCTAAAGTGTCTGTTCTGATGCTTCCACCCACCCCTATGTTTGTTTCTTCTAAAGGGTGTTCCTGCCCCCACTGTTTTTTTACTTCAGGTGAATCCCTAACCTGAGCACCTTCATTATCTGTTGCAGAGAATTCATCCCCTGAAGTGCTATTACTAGAAAAAGATTCTTTCAAAATGGATCAAGGTCTTTTTTTTTACATACACAAGTACCTGATCCATTGGTCTCAGAGAATCGAACATTCTTCCAAAACTCAATGGGGTTCCCTCTCTCATAGTCTTACATATCCCTTGTGAATTTCCGTAATTTTTTTCTCTAACTTGGTTTTCAAATGCCAGAAGGTCCTTAGACAGTCTACCAAGGCAACTGACATAATGTGGCTGTCCCTCATAATTTTTAACCCCCTCACTCCCTCGTTTGACATCTTAGATATTATTCTCTATGATACGCTCATAATATGAGGTCAATATATTAACAAAAGCCAGGGAGGTATTCTGTTGGGTCTTACACCAATCTTGAATTAACAAATCATCCAATTTACCCACCAGAGGCTGAATACTTATTCTCAATCCTTTGGGAGTAATGTTCTTACTTTGATATGCCTTAAAAAGTTTCAGGTGCCATAGATTCGTACGTAAATTTTCCTAACTTAATGAACAGTGAATTATAGCCGTCAACTGGATCAACATTACCTTCAAATGTGGTTCCATCATAAGATCCCTTAAAGCCAAAAACCTGAATGCCATTTTTATCTGCACATAAACTTTGTAGAACAGTGTTTAAATCCATGACCATAAGCTGCTGTGGTTATTCAACCCAAAACTGTTCAGCCAGGTTGTTAAGATTTCAAAACCCAAAAACCTCCCAAGGCATATATATGTGTGTGTGTGTGTGTGTGTATGTGTATGTGTGTGTGTGTGTGTGTGTGTGTGTGTGTGTGTGTGTGTGTGTGTGTGTGTGTGTGTGTGTGTGTGTGTGTGTGTGTGTGTGTGTGTGTAAGGCCCACAAAATAAATATATGTCAGCACAGCCACACTCGCCAGTCAGCTAAGAGGCCCCACAAGACCCAATGGCCCTCGAAAACCCACAATAGTAAAACTATTCTAAATATAGCTTAGGTATTGAATACTATGGAGAGGGATATATATGTATAGAGACCAATCCAAATCTTAATCGTCAAAATTTTTGTATGCAATAGACATCTAAAATTCAAAATCATTTAAATATTCAGAGTAAGCAACCAAACCACCATTGATTGTGCTAAATTCAAATGAATTGGTTTTTCAAGAACATCCACTAACAAACTGTAAATGAACAGATGCATGAGAAATTATAATAACTGTGATTCATGTCTAAAAGCATACACCAATTACCTATGCTAACACATATACACAAATAGTATCACAAACATTATGTTGTTCCCAAACCCAATTGAAACGGTAGGTGTCTACTTTGACTCACCAAAACTACACTTCACCGATTCCTAGCTGGCCGACTCCACTTCAGCTAAATGGATTTAAACCAAAAGCACAGACTGCCGAAATCATTTCCTTGTGAAACGCACCACTTGGCCACCATGGAAAAAACCTCAACAGAACAAAACTAAACCCACCCAAGTGAGGGGCTTCACCCCTACCCCCTACTTAAATATACCAACCCCGAGATCGCACTACACTGGAGAAAGGGCAAAGTTCACCCTCATGGCCAAGTGGTTCATTTCACAGGGAAAGGATTTTGGTAGTCTGTGCTTTTGGTTTAAAGCCATTTTGCTGAAGTGGAGCCAGCCAACTAGGAATTAGTGAAGTGTTATTTCAGTGAGTCAAAGTAGACCTGTTTATGACTACTAGGGCCTGGCTTTGCAGAATAGCAACATTAAAAGCATGGCACAGTTTCATTATTAACTTATATTCTGCAAATGGCTTTTAGAATCTGGTAGTGGTTAGGGTTAATTACATTAGTGGGATCTATGCTGTTTAACTTTTAAAATTAAATGTTAGCTATAGGTTTATTTTTCCCATGACTGTGTGTAAGGGAAAAGCATCTAACCTGCACAAGATGGTGTACATTAAAACAGGAGAGATTTGAGATTGTCATCTACACTGTAAAGAGAGTTCAAGTTAATTCTTGCTAGTTTGTTTATTTGATAGATTTAACCGATTCTGGAAATGGGAAGTGGAAGCAGTTTGAGTTTTAAATTACTAGTATGACAGTAGTGTTTAGTAGTTACCGAGTGAACTGGATAGAATTATTACTAACCATAATGTACACAAAATGATATTGCCACTAATGATGGCCAAAGCTGCTGACAGCTGTATCCCTCCCTATAGTGCCATGCTTTTCAATTCAACTGCCCTGTATCTGGACATCGTGCTCATGCTCCATTCAGACAAATGTAGGTCTTTCAGCTGTGCTGCTCTATCACAGTGGTGTAACATTTATAACAAACGTGACATAAAAGAGTGCCTTCCAAATGCCGACAGACCATCTCTGACATCAATTCTGTGGCCTGATACTAATAAACATGTTCTGGAACAACTGTGGTGTTTGACAATGCCATTTATTAAGAGGAAGAGTGTATATCATGCCTGATAACTATGCTACCCCAAGCATGTTTGTTCAAGCTCTCGATTATCATTCTGAAATATGGCGGTGTTAGTGAGATAACACAATATCTGCTAATAAATGTGGTTTTGCATGATATTTACCTGTTTATTTTATTTATTCTTTGTTTACTGGGTCTAGGGGAAAAACTTGGCATACAGATAAACATTGACAATTGCACAAAAATATCTGTATATGCATTCATAACAGTAGATCATGGTTACATTCTAAAACACAATGAGAATCTAAAAATATTTGAAGTTGACCAGTAACATATGCTTAAGCACATAGGTAACAGTGAAAAATCTATTCACAGTCTCATTTATGATCTTCCATCATACACAGCGAGAAAGAAGAGTATGAAAACACCTAGTCTAAATACTGTAGGAGAAATATAGAAACATGAATGGTAAGTAAATGGATAACACGGAATAGTTAAAAATGGTTATGGGAAAAAAGCAGTAAGCTAAAGATTTTGAGATGAATGGCAAAGGGAGGAAGGTCTTGGGTGAAATTATTTCTAAATGTGTCCCTTCACTTCTATCTGACCCCCTGCTGAACTCTGATTCTTCACCTCTAGCTCTCTTCTCAGTGCCCTGAGTAATTCAGTTGCTCCTTACTGGGTGAGTCTTGATGTGCCCCCTCCACGAGGTAAGTTGCTCAACTTTGAGGCACAGGATTGTGGCCAAGTCATAAGGATTAGGGAGCAAGAAGTTGTACATGGAGAGATGGATGGGTATAAGAAGCGACCATAGTGGGACTTCGAAGATGTTTGCACACTGGTCAACAGGTTGATTGAGCTTTCTGAGTGTGAAAATAGAAAATGAGGGAAAAACGGGTCACTGAAATTATCAGACTGGATAAAATTTCCTCACTGGCTAGTAATTACTTTGCCTTAATGCTAGGAAAGAAGAAATTTGGATAAACTGACAGAAAAATAACCACAAAAAGAGAAGAGAAAACTCTGTCTGGGAAGAATCCAGTGGCTGTTTGACAAAAACCAGTTTAGTTTTCAGCTTTTGGTATAGGATATGGCTTCCAGGAATTTGCAGTTAAGAGGTGTTTATATATATTCCTCCAGTGTTTCATTTATTTTAAAATCAAATAACAAAAGCCAGATATTGTACATAAAAAAGACTAGCAACAAGCAATCTTCAATGTTTCTATCACATTTGATGTTTTCATCTGTCACTCAAGTGAATGTCTGAACGCATGAATTACTACCATTTTTCACACATGGAAGGAGAAGAGATAAAATAACAGAAGCAATCAGTGTAAATGAAAGCAGAAGTTGTAAAGTGCTTTATCATGGGTAACCTTAAATGAGAACTCAACCCAAGTTTTTCTCTTCAAAAAGTGATCTTCCTTCCCTGTAATCCAACACCTAACATGTCACGTACTGAAAAAGCATCATTTAATAATTATTCCATTTGTTCTACATCTGAACTTATTTCTGTTTGCCTTTCTTTCCTGCAATTGTCTCATCATCCGTTGCATCACAAAGGTTACTAAGAGTGATTGAGTAATTAAGTTAGGTCACTTATTCCAGCTACACAGTCATTAAGAAAATAATGGCTCTTAAGGTATACTTAAATGCAATTGTTTATCAGTTACAGATTGCCAACACCTCCCTCAGATAGAGTAGCTTGGCGTCTGAATAGAAAAGGCTTTCAAGTTCAGTTTCCAGATGTAAGAAAACAACTCATATTTACTTTTCTTACTATTACAAATTAGTCTTCCCCCTATAATCAAACTCTAGCACAAAGAAAGAAAACATACACTTCTTATTTTCTATAAGTATTTGACTTTTGAATTTTTACACTATATTTTCTGTAGATGTGCATGTGTCTTTTGGTGTTTTATGTGGGCTGAGACTGAAATGAGTCCAATGGGATCAGTGCACTACCACAGTTAAATTCAAAAAAATAATCTAGCTATAATATCAAAAACTGTCAATGCAGCATAAACCATCTCATACCAAGTAACACCTCTTAGTCACAAAGGTCAGATTTCTCACACTTCAACACTGAAGTGCAGTTTTACTTTGAAAAGAACAATGAACTCAGCTATATTTTCAAGCTTATCATTCAAACATTCCTTAAACTGCTGTATCAGAAATGACCATTAATGAAAATCAAAGGAAGTAAAGTAATTAAAAATGCAGACTGATGCTTACGGTCTAAAGTAGGTAGTAGGTAGTCACAGTACTGTTGTAAGTTGATAAGAGAAAAGACCACAGTAAAGGATCATCTTATAGTGACTTCTGCCTGTTCCCCTAAAATGAAGGTGAAGGTACTGACTGTTAAAAAATATTATGCTACCTATGGCAGCCCCCTTTCAGGGCATTTTGGGGTATACAAACTTAGAAAATAATAGCAACCACTTAATTTGATACAGACACATTAGTGATGCAGAAAAGTTCAAAATATGATGAAAAAAGGTGTTTTTTTTGTTCCTTTTTTTACGCTTTGGGTGCAGTTATCTTTTAATTTTAGATCAGTTGGTGCCTCTCGGTGGAACCATTGATTTGGGCAAATTGCACCTATTTGGTGGGGTAAACGTCACTTGTTGAAAATGTACACTGTTTGTTCTAAGTTAAAAGGGGGATTCAGAAAATATTTAGGTTTTAGTTTGTGTACTGTTACTGAAGCAAAATGTCTTGAAAATGAGAGACAGGTTCAAATGGAGAGGAGAACTACCAGCTTAGCAGCCTACCAACCAATCATGTGTGCATGTAAGCCAAAAGTAGGAAATAACACATTCAAATGAATCATCATGAATAACAGGTGGGAGCAATAGCTTTCTATCATAATGGCTACTCTGACCATATTATCATGGAATGTAAATGGCCTTACAGCTATAGACAAAAGCAAACAGTATTGAATTATATTAATAAATGGGTGCAAATATTGCAGGAGACACACATGGATATAAATGAGCAGGTGGATTTGACAAAAAGGATTTCAGGATGGACATTCAGCAAAATGTCAGGGACAAAGGAAAAAGGATGTAATAATATCATTGCAAGAGGGGCTCCAATAGTGATAGAAGATCAGAGGAAAACATGCCAGACTTGTTTAGCAAAGGACTACTGGCAAGGTGGGGAACTATACTAACATATATCTATATGCCATCAAAACTACTACAATGGGGCTTAAATAATTGGGAGAAATAATTAGCTTTCAACAGGGAGTAATATTTATGGATGGGGACTGAATCTTGATTTGCAACAGTGAGGATGTATCAGGGAAAACCTAAAAGAGAAAATACAACAAAACACAGGTTAGTTTTTTGAAGAACTATATGAGAATATCTGGTATGAAAGAAGTGAAACCACTAGTAAGAAATTAGAATTTACATATTATTTCCCTAAGGCACAATAAATGGGTTATACTAGATAGAATTCATATTTCAAAGAAGCAAGTGTATTTAACTGAAATAAACACACATCCAATAACTATTTCAGATCATGCACTGATAAAAACTAAAGTAAAGATGCAGAGTAATGAAATAAAAATAAGGCACTGCTGCTTTCCTACTTCATTGTTAAAAAAAGAGGCATTTAAGAAATGGGTAGTTAAAATTATTCAAAAGTTACTGTGAGAAGATCATTTCTTTAGAAGGGGTAGCTACTGAATGTGATAAAATGAAGCTTAAAATAGGGTAGAAATAAGAGAAAGTGACATCAGAATGCAGTAACATGAATTATTTAGAGTGGGGTGGCAAAGGTTAAAAGTATTGCAAAATAAGGGGAATCTGACAGAACATGCAAAGGAAGTACTTGGATAATATGCATTAATTTAGAAAGGTTGCTTTTATGCAACTATTTTTTGATAATTCCACAGGACAAAAACTTTTAGCACAATGAGTTAGACAACATAAGTTAGAAAGTGTTGCTGCCAACCTTGGGGAGCCTATGACAAGAAAAATAATAGAGATCATACAGGGATAGATATTTTGGAATGTTATATATAGCAGAGTACTGTGGAAACCAAGAATAAGCACAAATGGAAATAATTATGGAAGACTTGATTATGTCAAGATTACAGAAAGACAAGGCACAACATTTAAAAGATAAGACAGGAAGCAATAAGATAAAAACAGTGATGTTAATCAACAGGGAAGTTTCCAGGAACAGACAGTATTCCTATGGAAGTTTAGAAGTTAGGAAGAAAAATTGTGAAAAAATGAGAAGGTTTTGTTTAAAAGTGTTTTAAAAGGTGTGTGTTGGAAGCACCAGCAGCTTGGAAAAAAAAGTGGTGGTGGCTCTATTACCCAAACAGGATAAAGACCCGTTTGACCCAGCATTATACAGACACATTTTAATTTTAAACCACGACTATAAATTATTTATGTCTACATGAAGAAAATGACAAAAGTGTTGCCACAAGTGATATATACATACATATCATGTGGTTTTGTAGCAGGGAGAAAAACGTGACAGCACTAATATAACAACGATGATCCACAGGGGAGCAGAATGTAAAAAAAATAACACTATTGTTGGTGGGTCTTGAAGCAGACAAAAGATTCACTAAAGTCAGCTAGGATTTTATGAGTAAGACAATGGAAGTGTTTGCACACACTGATAGAATAACAGGGTTCATTACGAGGATATATAAAGGGTCAAAAGCAAGAATTAAAGTGAGAGAGTTCCTTTCCAAAAAGCTGTGTTTGAACAGAGGAACACGGCAGGAGTGTCCTCTTTCCCTTTTATTTGCTTCGCATTTAGAGCCAATGGCAAAGAAAATAAGGGACTCACAAATTCAAGACTACAACTGGTATGGTAATCAAGAAAAGTTAGCTTTATTTGCAGATTATATTATTTTGCACTTGATAATCCAGGAAAGGACATTTTGGTGTTGTAGAATATTCTGAGACAGTTCAAACCATTATGGTAAGGGGTTATACATTTAAATTATTTTATTATGACTTTGTTAATCCAAGTAGAACAATGATTCCATTAGACCTATTTCAGTCTTAGCTTGTGGGTAAACAGAATAGACACATAACATCATATGCAGTGTGAATGACAAAATGCAATATATCCATGTATTATATACAAAGTGAATATAAAAGTTGGCTTGAGGACATAAAGGCAACAGATACATGACATTATATATGGAGTGACTGACAAAACACTGTATATACATGCATTATATGCAGAGTGAATATCAGACTTGACATGCTGAAAGAATCACAATAAAAAGAATAGCCAGAGCAAGGTACATAGAGGGAAGTGTGGTAGGAAGAGTTTAGATTATATGATCAGGGAGGGGTGGCTGCATTTTCCTTGACTCTTGTAATTTGCTTTTAGTTCTGATTAAGAGGAAAGATCTTTAAGAAAAGAAAATAAAGGACAGATTCCCACAGACTGGGATGAAGGACTGAGAAAGCATAGTTTGGGCAATGAAGCCTAGTTTAAGGTGGTTAGAGGAGAAAACCAGAGTGGATAAGATTTCAGAGGTTGCATAGTGGTGCATTTCTGAATAGTCTGGAGACTAATGGAGGGAAGATCTCATTCCTGATAAGTTTAAACAGCTGAGAAACGAGAAGAAACTACGCTGTTTCACAGGTAGACAGCTTTTTCAATGGTTTTGCAGTGATGCTTATCTCTTGGGAAGAGAGCAATGAATTTGCATATGGCATATGGTACGGTTTGAATGGTGAAAACATTTCTTTCACAGGCTTCATCAATCAGGGTAGACATGTGGAGATGGAAATTTACAGGTCCAATCAAATCTCTAGCTATATGTTTTCCATAGTGTTAATCAGATGATTGGGGATTTGTAAAGGTCTGGAGATAGAAGTGAGCTTTTCCCTAGTGCTTTTCCCTAAGCAACACTGTTTTTGTTTTAGAAGAGAAGTAATTATTATCATTGAGCCACTGAATAAGGGCATGAAAATCAGCTTGATGTTGGAGTTCGAGAGAGGAGAGAACATGGTTGTTGCAAAATAGGGCCATGTCATCAGCATAAAGCAGGAGAGGAAGATACATACATACAAATAATTCAAGCACTGTCATTAATACCCTTCCAGCCTACCAATATACCAAAACAGTTGTTCCCATAATAAGTGTCTAGGCTGTTCCATGCATGAGCTGCTCTGTCAGAGAACCAATTAGTACATTTCTTGTTCCTACAGAATCTTTTTTTTTTAATTTCTCCAAGACTTTTGGGCTTCTAATACCATGATGGGAATGGACCCCACTCCTAAGTCAAAGTACGATTAAAGTTGAAGAAATTAGTATTGTTTCAATCTTTGATGTTAGTCAAAACTGATCTTTGCAGCACCCACAATGTGCCCAGAATTGACTCCTGCAATTCATATGGAGTTACATGTATCGGTAACATATCCAGATACAACTGTAAATTCTTGTTTATGAGACCCATTGCTTCTACTACTATTGGAACTGGCTGGGTATCCTTCCACATTGCCCTTGCTTCTGCCTGCAAATCCTGGTATTTTATGACTTTGGATCTTTCTATATATAAGACACTGTAATCACTGGGTGTAGCAATTTCTATGACCAATGCTACTTTTGAATTATTTTCCTGGACTAATATACCTGTTTTTCTCTCCTCTATTTTTTTAACTGTTGGGAATGGTTGATCCCATATAACAGAAACTTCATTTTCTATAATGTTTTGTGGCTCATGTTTCCAATGCTTCTCAGCTACTTCAATATTACAGTGTTTGCACAATTCCCAGTGCAACAGTCTTGCCACATTACCATGCCCTTAAGTATACAGGCCTTCTGCCATTAGTGTATCACACCCAGCAACAAGATGTGCGACTGTTTCTAATTCTGTTTTACAAAACCTGCATTTGTCTGTTTCAACAATGTTCAATGGAATTTGTAAACAAGTATGCACACAGTTCACTGCCTGGGATGCCAATATTAACCTTTTGTCTTTTGTTTTAAATTCACCTTTCGTTAACCATTTCTACATAAATCCTAATTGACATGAGGTTGTTCCAGGAGTTTTCTGTACTTGCAACTATATTTGTGCATTTTCCACGTTTCTTGCCTTCTCATCCGATCCTTCACCTTATATTCTTTCTTTTGTTTTTTGGCACATTCAGTTGCTGCTTGATTTTTATCTGCTTCTGGTTTGATTTCCATTCTCCCTTGGCACCAATATGTTTTTGCCAAGCTAAGCAAGGAAGTCGTCTTTGATTTGTTCTCCTCATGTTTTAAAAGTTTCTCAATGTTTGGATCTTGTGAAGTCAGCAAATATGTATGCAGTCCTACAACTGCAGATCTATACGTGTAATCAATTTCAAGGAGGCCCACATCTCCTTTTAGAGTGAAGAATATATAATCTTGGTATACACTGATTTTTATAAATCATTTGATAAGCATGTTTTCCTGTCCAACAGATCCAATACCTTTTGAGGCCAGTCAGTCATGTCAAAGCTGTAAGTTAGAACAGGAAGACCAAATTGGTTTACAGCTTGGACTTTGTTCCTAGATGTCAGAGCTGTTTTCAGTATTCATTTTAGTCTTCTAAAAATATTCCTAAGTTTTAATAAAATTTGTTCATATTTTATTGTTGATCTTTCATCAATTCCCAAATATTTATACACACCCCCTTGCTTGCTATTTTATACCATATTCCTGTCCCAGGCTGGTATTTTCTTGGTGCTGCAGCTTTCCTGCTTTAAAGGTTACTTTTGCACATTTAACAAGGCCAAATAACATTCTTACTTCATCTGAGAAACTTCTGATTACTAGCAGTGGTGCTTTCAGTTCCTCATCTGATGAGCTAAAAAGTCTTTCGGCTTTTCCAGGTTAGGGGTCGCCACAGCTGAACTCCGGTCCGCTAATGGTTGGCAGTGGATTTTTCCGGTGCCAAGTTGCCAGCCCGATGCCCAGCCTTCAAGGAAGGCACACCCATTTACACACGCACCTACCTGCATGTCTTTAAATGTAACTCGACTGCAGGGAGGACATGCAGACTCCACACAGAAGGCGGTCCAGCCGAGAACTGAACTGGAGAACCTCTTGCTGTGAGGCAACAACGCTAACCACTGCACCAGCGCGGACAGTTTTAAATCATCCACAAAGAGAAGATGAGAAGTCTTTACAGTTTGTTGTTTTCTTGGAGCCCAATTGCAGCCATGACCTAATATATTAAGTAGGCTGTTTAATGGGTTAAGGGCAAGACAAAACAGCAGCAGTGACAGAGTCATCCTCGAATATCCCCCCTTTGAATGTTTATCCCTGGGATAATAATTTGTCCTTTATCATGGCTTAGCTACAAAGTGGCTTTCCCCTGTTTCATGGTCAGTGTAATGTAATCAATCAAGGTAGGGTGTACCGTACACATTTGTAAGCACCATTTTATCATGAATGTGGGATGCTGCCAAATGTTTTTTTTGTAGTCTATCCATGCCATACTTACATTCTTCCCCTTTTACAATTCTCCATTATGACTTTATGTAACAAATGATCCGTTGTTCCACAACTTTCTTTTGTTACCCTTTTGTTCTATTGCCATGATTGAGTTTTCTTCTAAATGACTATAAACTCTGTTAGCATAAATTCCAGTGTATAGCTTATGCAATGTTGGAAGGCAAGTTATTGGTCTATAGTTTTTAGGATATCTTGCAAGCTCACTCTTAAGGAGGAGTATCATTTTTCCTGTTGTTAACCAGGTTGGCATCTGTCTGGAGTGTGTATATAAATAGCTTTTACTCATGGTGAAATCTTCATGACAAGATGTGATACTTTTAGTTAGAAATTAGGTATTGCATCTGGGCCTGGGGTTTTCCAATTAGGAGATTTTCTTAATGTTGTTTCAATTTCTCTGATCATTATTTCATCCCATTTCATATCCTGTACATTTGAACTTCTTATTCTTTCTTTTACTTCTTCCATCCATTCAGCCCCTTTGTTATGTTCTGCTGGGTCTTCATAGATCTCTCTCCAAAATGTGTCTATTTCTTCTTTTTTTTGGTGGCGTTTCTATTCCTTTTGCCTTGTTTTCCAATTCTCAAGAAAACTTCTTTGGCTCATCAATAAATTGCTAATTTTGTACCTTTTCTTTATATTTATCTTCATACCTTCTAAGTTTTTCTGCCTGTGCTGCTATCTTAAGTTTATTGTTTGCAATAGTGTATGATAGATCCTGATCTGTTCGGATACCGTGTGTTCCTATTATCACGTTTATCTTTCTGGCGATTTTTGTTGATCTGTTCCAACTTCTGTACTCTAACAGTGACACTTATCTAACTGTTTTACAGTTTTCTCTGTTTGATACTTCCACTATGGCATTTGACTTCCCCCTTCATTTCCCTTACTGACCTGTATTTCTGTGGTGAGACTTTATCTGTTATTAATTTAGCTGCACAGTACTATATATTGTAATTACTTCATTATATTGCATGAATTTCTATGAGCACTCTTGAAGACTGTTCATTTGTTTTATCAAACTTCTAACATTTGGTTCTTATCGACTTTCTGTAGTCCATTTCTTTCATTGATATTAATAGGTCTATCCACTTCTATTAAATCAAGAAATTTTTCTTTTAGAGCTTTTTCTTCTAAACTATGGACACTAGAAGCAAGGAATCTTCTACAGAGGCTGAGGTATAACAATAATACCTGTCTCTACTAATTAGGAAAAGTTTGGCTCCCATCAATCATATTCTGATTGATTCCTGGGATTTTTTAAAAAGAATTAAAAATGATTATTATGAGAGTGAAGTGTGTTTTTCCACTATTGATGTGGTAGATTTATTTACCTCTATCCCCCATGAGAAGGGCTTAGAATTCTTCCATGAGGCATTGATTGAAAAGACAGACTTGGGTAATACTATGATTAACTTCATCATGGTTTGATGGAAATCATTTTAAAAAACAATTTTTTTATGTTTGAAGGGAAATTTTTCAGGCAAGTTGTTGGTGTAGCCATGGGAAATAGTTGTGCCCCTCTTTTTGCTAACCTAGTTATGTATAAGTGGGAAATTAATTTTATTTTCCGGAGTAATTTTTCAGACAAATGGTTGGTCTATCTTAGGTTTTTAGACGATTTATTTATTTTATGGAAGAAAGATGGTCATCATGAATTATTTATGGAGTTTTTAAATGACAAATGTGAGTATTTCAAATTTACTGGTTCTTTTGGACTTTCTAACATTAATTATTTAGATGTATTCTTGTACAAAGATTCAGATAAGGGGTGTTTTCAGTCTTGTATATATAGGAAACCGACATTTTCTAATGACTATTTGGCTTTTTCTAGTTGTCATCCTTATTATGTTAAGAGAAATATTGTGAAGGGCCAAATGGTTCGAGTAGTGAGAATGTGTTCTGACATTGATTCTGTTATTTCTGAAATGGATAAATTGATGGATATGTTTAGAGTGAGGGGGGTATCCTTTGAAGTTTGTAAAAGATATTAAGGAACAGGTGGTTAATGAATGGGGTTTTAGATTTAAACCACTACTAAGTACCACTGAGATTACCCCTGTAGTAGAGAATAATAATAGGTTAGATTATACAAAATCTATGGTGTTGATTGAGGGGGAAACTTCAGCCTTTGTTAAAAATACCATTAGTAACAATTGGAATATGTTCAAGTGTAATCAAGACTTATGGACAAGTGTTGGTAACAAACCCTCTTTCACCTATAAGGTAAATAGGAATTTAAAATTTTATTAGATAATCGTGGACAAATAAAGAAAGTTAATAACAGGGGGACTACAAAGTGTGGTGCTTGTGAGTATTGCAAACATATTATTTGCACCCCTTCGGTGTTCTTGGGTCCCTATAACATTGAGGTTAGGTTCAGCATAGGAACATGCAATACTTCTGGAGTTGTGTATTTAGCAGTATGCCAGGCTTGCCAGCATTACTATGTGGGAAAGATGGAAAGGAAGTTATGTAGGAGAATTTATGAGCACCTATATAACATTTCTAAACATGATGAAAATAATGCATTATTTAAACATATTAAATCTTTCCCTGAACATTTTATTCAGTTTGGTATCTTGGAAGTAGTAGGTAAAGATATCAGAGGGGGTGATTGGACTAATCAACTTCTTAGGGCTGAAGCTAGATGGCAGTTAGAGTTAAATGCCACTGTTCCACCTGGGCTCAATGATCATGTTAGCATTAAATCAGAGCTCAAATTTAGGTCTTATAAATTATAATGTATTTGTATTTATTTGTTTACATACTTATACCCTTACAATTAATAACATTCGAATTGTGGGATAGCAGTTGTACTATTTACATTTGTTTCTATTTCAGCTTATTCATGTATATAACATATGTTTTTATGTGTCATGTTTTTATGTGTTCCTATGATATAACAAAATCCTTAGTATAACATAGGGTTTTATATATTTGTTCTATTGCATCTACGTGACAGTATTTTTAAAGTAATATATAGTATGTTATTTCACCACGCTTTGTATTTGGAATTTCCACTTTAAGGACAGATTATTTCAATTATTGGTCATCTGTTTATCTAATTTTGATTAAGGTTTTTATATTTAAGTGAGGGTTTTGCATGTAAGTATGGTTCTGATGAAGTCTATTGATGAAAGCGCTTAACCATTTATTGTGAATAAACTGTATATCGTATTGGAGGACTTTGGCTGTGTGGTGTATTTTGGTTTTGGATCGTTTGGCAGTGTTACACCTGTTTTGGCACCGTTTTTTTGTTCTGTCTCTACTAATTTATTTTTTCACCATAGTGTCACTATATTTAAATTCAATGTATGGATATTGGTTGCATCGCCCACACTTAAAAGACCTAATGATTAAGGTGCTTGCCTTACAAACACAAGGTACACGGTTTGAGTCTCACAAGGGATAATTTAGATTCAATGCTGGATCCTGTGGAGATCAAGAATAGCATTTTACGTTGGAAAGACAAACAATGCATTTAATGTACTATATAGGTGTTGAAAAATTTGTTTAAGTAGGAAAGACAACAAGAGTTGATCTTGATCTCCACAGGATCCAGCATTGAATCTAAATATAGTGGCACTCTATGGGAAAAAAATAGAAAAATGGATTGGTAGAGACAGGTACTATTGTTATATGTCAAAGGTTGTTTATTTAGCTAGATGCCAGTCTTGTGACGCTTGTCCAGCATTGGGATGCCAGGGTTGGGAGGGTGGCCTAATGGTTAAGGTGCTTGCCTTACAAACACAAGGTACATGGTTCGAGTCTCACAAGGGATAATTGGCTAGGCTTAAAATGGCTCACAAGAGCAGTTAGCCTAGTACTAATCTATTAACCTATGAACATCACCACTATTAAAATCAACCTTTGACCTCTCTAGTAGTTTCTTAATATTTGGGCGTTTTTATAAATACATGTAGGTAATTTTTCAAAACAATTCATAAACTCATCCTCATTTTGCAAGATTGGCCAGTGTTTAACAATTATATTCTTGATCTCCACAGGATTCAGCATTGAATCTAAATATAGTGGCACACTATGGGAAAAAAATAGAAAAATGGATTGGTAGAGACAGGTACTATTGTTATATGTCAAAGGTTGTTTATTTAGCTAGATGCCAGTCTTGTGACGCTTGTCCAGCATTTTACGTTGGAAAGACAAACAATGCATTTAATAAACAAATTTTTCAACACCTATATAGTACAAGTAGGAAAGACAACAAGAGTGCTCTTGCTAGGCTTGCTACAATTTAAGAATTTTAGTAGGTTTACATTTTGGAATGTCTACATTTACATTATCAAGGAGGCAAATGGCAAAACTGTTTACTGCATAAAGAGTTAATCTGGCAGTTACTGTTGGATGCTGCTAATACGCCTGGTACAAATTATGGGATCTCAATAACTAGTGAGCTCAAATATACAGCACCTAAGTTATAACATAGTTTTTTATATGTTTATATGTGGTATGTTTTATTATTGTTGCGTTGGTGTATCTAAGTTAATTTTGTTGTCAAGTGAGCCTGCAGCTTTAAATTGCTTGATGGGTACTTGCTACATTGTTGCAGGGTACTGGCCATTCATAAAAATAAGGGTGTGTGTCTAAGTCTTTCATGGCATTTTAACCGTTGACCAAGGTTTGTATATGGTTCTGATGATGTCTATTTTTATTTAGACAAAAGTGCTTAACCATTTTATTAATGTCCCTTTGGATTCAATTGCTACCTGGTCATTTGGTTCTTGGATATTTGGTTATTTCCATGATTCAGTGTTGTCGCTCGCCTGGTTGGTTACTTGTATTTACATCACAACACAATTTTTCATTCATAAGTTTTACATAAGATTTTGTAAACATATCTATAATCTGTTGTAAATTTTACAGTCTACACAGTTTATTAATTTGTATGTCTTTACACCTTCCACATCTCACGTATCTATAAAATGGTTTCTTATTATGCTCAATATCTTTATGTAAATTTTCTTCAAATTGTTCTTGAGCATGTCTCACACTACGCTTAATTTGTCCATCTTTATTTCAGTTTTCAAAGTTGTAGTTTGACCTCTTTTTCCATTTCTTATATATTTCTTGTCTCTCATGTTAATCAGGTATCTTGTTCTTATGGGAATATATCCCCTTGACATTGTATGCCTAGATCCTGACATTAAACTGTCATACAATATGCTGATGATGCGTCTTTTATTTGCTCTGCCCCCCCCCCATAAATGAACTCCAAGTAAAGTCTCAGACTGCCCTTAATAACACTGAAAAATACCTCACAGACCACCAACTGATACTAAACCCTAACAAGACCAAGCTTATGACATTTTCTAATCCCTAACTCAGCAAATACTTCGGTAGCACCAATTAGCGCAGAAATCACCAGCAACCACGGTAGCTGACAAACTGTCAGTTTAATATATCCACATCACGCCACAACAACGAATAATGACAACATCAAACAAATAAAAATGACAGAACACTGCTACAAACGGAATGGCAAATGAACTGGATAACGCCAAAAAATACAACAGTTAAGCGCTTTCAACCAGCGTCTCTGGTCTTCATCAGAACTGTTGTAAATAGGCTGCATTAGATTTAAATAAATTCTTTGGCGCCAAAAAAATTTTTTGTATCTTTAAAGATACAGTATACACATTTGAATTATCCCAATTTCAACGTAGTACATCAAGTTATGTGCATATGCTGTTCATATAAAGTGAATACAAGTACAGAAAGACATCAAAACACTGTGAAATAGCTGTAAAAAATCCTTTGAATATACTTAAAAATAATTTGATTATGCTTTAAAATGATAAGCTCTAAAAATAATCTTTAAAAATGAATATTGTGTAAGTCATTGGTACCATCTGATTTGTTAGACACTAGTATTCTTATTATAATATGTTGGTCGAGTACCAAACATCATTAACGAGACATAATTTAAATTGTTTACATACTGATCTTGTGTAACAAATATAATTTACATACTGGTCTAATATAACACTAATAATGGTTGTCACAGAATCTTCACAAATAATCGGCCAGTATACTAGCCCTATAAGTGTGAAAATAAACAAATATTCAATAAATCAATGTATTAATAAATACTACAATCTATTCATGTGCAAATAATTATATAAAAATATATAGAAAAAAGTACATATGATCCTATCATTAGTGCCACAAATTAATGGTTTTAAAAAACTGTAAATATATATTAATTGATTCTATACATAGTCTATTGGAAACACTATACTATCAATGATGCAGCCTATTTACAACAGTTCTGATGAAGACCTGAGACGCTGGTTGAAATCGCTTAACTGTTGTATTTTTTGGCGTTATCCAGTTCATTTGCCATTCCGTTTGTAGCAGTGTTCTGTCATTTTTATTTGTTTGATGTTGTCATTATTCGTTGTCGTTGTGGCGTGATGTGGATATATTAAACTGACTGTTTGTCTACTACCGTGGTTGCTGGTGATTTCAGCGCTAATTGGTGCTACCGAAGTATTTGCTGAGTTTCGGTTCATTTTTTCGCACATTCAGATGTCGACCTCAACTTCGGATGACACCGGCGAGGGTGCCAGCAATCCAGGTGATATTGGATATCCAGCGCCAGGAGCCGAGAAAGGCCAATACTATGTGAACACTGCTATTGTTGGGACTACTTATTTGGATGGCATTCATGCGGACATTAAGGCACTCAAAGGTGAAGTTTTTCATCTCACTAACTTAGTATGTAAATTGTTGTCGAAAGAAGTGCAGTTATCACCATCACCTTTACTGCGTTCTCATACTGGAATTGGGAACCAAAATGACGGCATTGGTTCTCAGGCTATTGTGAACATTGTAGCCTCGGACTCTGACTGTCATAACTCTAGTTTGTCAACAAAGATGCATAAACCATCCAATCATGTTAATGTGGTATCTACTTGTAACGATAAATGGTTAGATAGTGAGGGGGAACAACCCCAATCTAGTCCTGAGATACCTAATGGGCAAAGAATTCGACAACATAGTAGATCACTGGGGTTAGATATTATAGCACCCCTTTCCAGTAGTAATATCAACATTTCTGACTTTACCTTTGATTTTTCGTTATACGACATCGACTTGGAGGCTAAAAGGACTGGTACCAAACCCAAACAGGGGATACCCATAAAAACTTATTCAGCTGTCGCAGAATCTAATTTCAATAACAAGGGTAAGGTGATCGCTTCACGATTACCAGCCAGACCCCAATCTGACCCTGTGAATGTTGGGAATGACAATTGCAACTTATTCAATCAATTTTTGACTTTTGATTTTGCTATTGACAAAGCTGAAGGAAAGAATAATGATGTTCATGTTTATGAAGATAGAAAAGTAGAGACTGGTAGTTTAAAGTCTATGGTTTATTTGTTGGGCAAGAAATTGAAGACTATCAATGGTCTTAAAGCTGATAATATGTACTTACAAAAATGTCTAGACGTTAAGATTGTTCCCAAAGGGCTACGATTTTTAAATTACCAATGGGAATAGATCTAAATGACACTGGTATAGAAGAATTTAACAAGCTTTTTGATGAATGTGGTTTTAATTATATAAAACTATTAATGAAATGTTATGACGAGAAATTAAGTAAACTTATTCAGGAAGTGGATAATCTAAATATTAATATAGTAAATGATTTATTATTTAAGGATTGGGAGAAATTATATAACAAGCAATTTTTAGAAGCTGAAAAATGGGCATTAACGCTATGTCAACGGAAAAACAACAAAATGAAGAGGGACAGGGAACAGTACCAAAAACAATTGGCCTATATTTGGCCGAAGAATCGTTCTGTGTTGCCTATTGAGCATAATAATAATGGGAATTTTAATAGACAAAGGGGTGATTACCAAGGTACTGTTTCTAATGATTATTATGATGATGGTGGATTCCCTGAGACACAGGGTTTTCAGAAGTACCAGAAGGACAAACACCCACCTTATTACAACACACATCAGAAAACATACCCAAGGGGGAACCACTGGGTAAGGAAAACGAACAAATATTATTAGGTACTGCTCACGTTGACATAAATATAGCCAATACTTCAACACATTCAGACAGCGGAAGTACTGGTTTACCCATAATTTCAGATGATCAAGATATAGTTATTAAAGGGAATATTTATTCTTATCACAATTTTAACATTTTTAATTTTTCTAATATTAGTATTGATAAAGTACATTTTGGTCTATTTGAAAAAGGTTTGAAATACATTCCAAACCCTAAATTTCAATTAGCTGAAGTATTGATTGATTTTAAGAAATATATTAGAAAAATCAACCTTGATATTTTTTTTAAAGACAAGTCAACTAAGAATATTAATGACGGTTTGGACAGTATTGGATCTTTATTTACTGTTAAAAGCAATTTTACACCTGCAAATGACCCGACAATTGATGCCTTTGATAAGGTAGTAACAAGGGAAATTTATAGTGAGTATCAAAATTTGAAAAGAGTGACCGACATCAAGAACTTGACATATGATGAAACTGTTTTACTACAGACATTAAGGGAGGATTCTTCCATTAGAATCATGAAACCAGATAAAGGGGGAGGTATAGCCATATATGACAATCTACTATATACTCAGAAAATGTATGATATATTGTATACTACTGGCAATTATGAAACTATTTCATTGAATGAATTACATATAGCCTATCAAAGAATTGATTCATACATTGAGGAGTATTTATTAGAAGGAAGGATAACTGATGAAATATACAAATTTATTAAAGTTAAGCATCCTAAGCTAGCTACTATTGTAGGCATACCTAAAACGCATAAAGATTTACAAGATCCCCCTATGAGACCTATAGTATCTGGTAGTCTAAAACCTTCCCAATAGGTAAATTCATTGATATAAAACTAAAAAACATTTATACTATTATTCATCATATGGTCAGAGACTCATGGTGTTTTCTCTCCAAATATCCAGTAAATGATTTGTTAACTGGTTGTTCTTATTATGTTGTTACAATAGACGTGATCGATTTGTTTTCTTGCATACCCAAAATTGAAGGGTTAGAAGCATTCACAAACAGTTTGATGAGACATACTGATTTAGAATGGGATACTGTTTGTTTGATTTCTGAAATGATGTCTATAGTACTGGACAACAATTTCATTTATTTTGAGGGCGAGTTTTTTAGACAGACCAGGGGCGTTGCTATGGGAGCAGCCTGTGCTCCCATCTATGCCAACCTGGTTATGTTGAACTGGGAAGACACCATGTTATTTAAGAGCCAATATTTTACGAAGGTTAAATATTACTCCAGGTTCTTGGACGACATTTACATCCTTTGGCAGGGTGGTGAAGACGAATTGTTGGAATTTATGGAGTTTATAAATAACAGTAGTGAATATTTGAGATTCACACATTCTTATGATTTGAAAGGTTTACCCTATTTAGATACTTATATAACCCATTATGATGGTAATGTGAGTTCAAGCATACATAGAAAAACCACATTTTCCAACAATTATTTAGAATATTCCAGTTGCCACCCTCCAAAAGTGAAATATAATGTCTTCAAGGGTCAGTGTATTCGTGCAGCCAGAATGGTATCTGACTATGACAACCTGCTCTCAGAATTAAATTTTATTAAAACATTATTTGGGCAAAGGGGCTACCCGATTGATATGATGGACGATGTCCAGTCATACATTATTACTAACTGGGGTATGAAATTCAAACCACTTCTGGGCTCAGGTGAGATAACCAACAAAATAAATAATGTCAATTCCACCTTGAATATCAATGGTGTGAAATCTAATTTTTTTCGAGTTTGTATAATACCATACAGTTTAGCGGCAGATGAAATTAAGAGAATCATATACAAGTTTTGGCATTTGATTAGTAATGAACCAAGTTTAGTTAAAATATTAGGTAACAAACCGAGATTTGTGTATACGATGGGACAGAATTTAAAGAGCTTGTTTGAACAACAAAAAGTGACTCAACCTAAGAGACCCAGGAGTCGAAAATGTGGATTTTGCAACCAATGTCGATATATGTCAAATGAGGAGAACATTTTATTACAGAATGGGCATAAGAGTTTGATTATTAGTAAGGAAGGAAACTGCAACACAAAATTAGTGATTTATCTGGCCAAATGCGAGGTATGTCCTGCATTCTATATTGGTCGAACTGAACGATGTTTGAAAAAACGTATTTACGATCACGTCTATTGTATCAAAAATAGGGATAGAACTAATGCTTTGTTTAGACACATTGATTTGTTTGGAGACAAACACACTTTCAAATTCACTATATTAGAAGTCATTTATAATGACCCTAGGGGAGGTGACCTTAAAGGCATTTTGGCATTTCGTGAAACATGGTGGCAATTGCAATTGGACGCTACCAGTCCTCCAGGGTTAAATGACTTTATATCCACAAAATCACTTTTATTTTGAATATATGAGTGTGATTTATGTGACTTAAAGTCACCGTAGCTAGGGTCATTTGTTATTTTAATTGTTTAACACTTACAATAGGTTTTTAACATTATAAACATTAATATCAACTGTTAATATATTTTAGACATACAATACATAATTTATGACGTTTAACCGATAGTCACATGATTACATACAATACATAATTTATTACGTTTAACCGATAGTCACATGATTAATTATAAGATCATTTTTAACATGTATTTATATATCATTTTTTATATACATACAAATTATTCATATAAACAAATTGTTTACAAACATGTTTTTCACAAGGACCTTTAATTTATTATGTATTTAATACTTATAGTCTACTATATATTAAGTTTGTTATGTATTTATATATTAACATTTTTATCAATATTTTTAATTTTTCAACAAAAATGCTTCTTACTATAATATGTAATAATTATTATTGATTATTTTTATTACAATATGTAATAATTATACATTTATAAATATCTAACACTATTATAAAAATGCTTCTTATTATAACACGTAATAACTATTTTTTATCATAATATGTAATAATTATTTATTTACAAATATTTTACATTACTATCCACTTCCTTGTTTTTTACTTAAACTAGATAGTTTATGTATATATATATTGTCAAACTGATATTTTACTTTATATTTATATTAACATCTATATTTATATTTACATTTACATTCAAATCATTGATAGTATAGTGTTTCCAATAGACTATGTATAGAATCAATTAATATATATATTTACAGTTTTTTAAAAAACATTAATTTGTGGCACTAATGATAGGATCATAGTCTTTTTTCTATATATTTTTATATAATTATTTGCACATGAATAGACTGTAGTATTTATTAATACATTGATTTATTGAATATTTGTTTATTTTCGCACTTATAGGGCTAGTATACGGGCCGATTATTTGAGAAGATTCTGTGACAACCATTATTAGTGTTATATTAGACCAGTATGTAAATTATATTTGTTACACAAGATCAGTATGTAAACAATTTAAATTATGCCTCGTTAATGACATTTGGTACTCGACCAACATATTATAATAAGAATACTAGTGTCTAACAAATCAGATGGTACCAATGACTTACACAATATTCATTTTTAAAGATTATTTTTAGAGCTTATCATTTTAAAGCATAATCAAATTATTTTTAAGTATATTCAAAGGATTTTTTACAGCTATTTCACAGTGTTTTGATGTCTTTCTGTACTTGTATTCACTTTATATGAACAGCATATGCACATAACTTGATGTAATACGTTGAAATTGGGAGAATTCAAATGTGTATACTGCATCTTTAAAGATACAAAAATTTTTTGGCGCCAAAGAATTTATTTAAATCTAATGCAGCCTACTTACAACAGTTCTGATGAAGACCAGAGACGCTGGTTGAAAGCGCTTAACTGTTGTATTTTTTGGCGTTATCCAGTTCATTTGCCATTCCGTTTGTAGCAGTGTTCTGTCATTTTTATTTGTTTGATGTTGTCATTATTCGTTGTCGTTGTGGCGTGATGTGGATATATCAAACTGACTGTTTGTCAACTACCGTGGTTGCTGGTGATTTCAGCGCTAATTGGTGCTACCGAAGTATTTGCTGATTTTCTAATCCCTCCAATAAAAAACAACAAAAGCATCTCTCTATCTTCGCCTCTAATTGTACAAAAAATTGAACCTGTTGAATATACTAAACTCCCTGGTGTTACCATAGACTATAACCTAAAATTTGAAAGAAATATTGCTTTAACAATCAAAAAAGTCCAGACAAAATTAGGTGCTCTCTACAGGGCTAAACCATAGCTCTCTAACCACGCTAGAATTACTACGGCCAGAACTCACGTACTTTCCACCCTTCTCTATTGTTCACAAATATTCACAAACCTTCATAAATCTGATCTAAATAGCCTAGAGGCTTGCTATAATAAAATTGCCAAATTTGCCACAAAACTTCCCCATAGAGCTCACCACTGTATAGCCCTCCAAAAGCTAAACTGGACTGAACTCCCAAACTTACTATCCCCTAAACCAACTAACAGTAGCTCACTCAGTCGTTCATAACCCAGATTATTGTCCAGCCTTATCTAACCTCATAAAAAACCTTACCTCACTCAGGTCTGCCGATAAAAACTTGCTCAGGGTTATCAAAATCCACAACGCTTATGGTGATTCTTTATACAACTATGCCATAGCCAAAACATGTACTTCCCTTCCCCGGCATTTCCTATCTATACCTAATACCCACAGCTTCAAACAGTTCCTCACGAATTACTTCTGCAATCACTGGCTATGCTCCTATACTATCCCTGGCTATGCAAACACACTTCTCATCTACTGTGTTTACTACTACGTAACTCAATATTGTTTGATTCTATTGTTTTTTTTTTTTTTTTGCTGATATCATATTTGACTTTTTCTGGTTTGATGTGTGACTTTACAACTTCTATTAACTTGTTTTTACACTGTATTATATTTTTATACAAACTTTCATAGTAATCTTTTTAGTACTGTAACTAGCATATCTTAGTATAAATATTGTAAGCATACTTTTTTGGGGAAATTTTCTCCCCATATCTCCGCTGAAAATGGGCTTGTTTTTATCTCAGTCAGACGCTACCAGGTTACCAAATTTAAATATATATATATATTTTTTTTGCATTAAATTTCTCTCTCAAAACTTTTCACATTCCTTATGCAGTTTTTCCTGTTTAGATTTTAGTTTGGCAGAATTATTCAGCAGCAAATTAACCTTTATAACCCCAAGATCACTGCACATCAATGGTGGTAACAACTGACATGAAGTAGCAGTAATTTCTTTGGGAGCACAATGTCTAGTATGCTCCATTCCCTGGTACCATTTTTTTTACACAATAAACCAAAAGTATGCACTCGGACAGCCGTTTACACCCGATAACTTTATTCCTCAAACAACAAACAAGTGGATTTAATAAACCGAGTCCGTTTTTATATATCTGTGTGATATTAGTTCATTTTTTGTGTTGTTTAAAATTAAAATAAACTATTGGTATTTTAATTGAGCTTCGTTACTGAGGAGACCTTATTTGGCCTTGGAATTCAACTGAAGTTTTTGTGGTGTTACTGGTTTTGTTTGCTTCAGTCGTTCCATTGGATTATTGGATTTAATAAACACTAATGCTGATTACAACCAGTACATTTTCGTTCAAAACTTCCTCAGAATATCCAGCTAATCACATCACAGTAATTTATAACCCAGTCAATACCTACTTCTGAACTTATTCCCTGGAAATAGGTTTCAAAGTAAATTTAATAGGTTTTTAATATTGGTTTGTTTAGTGATGATTTCAGTAGCTCTATGTCTATACACTCTCACATAAGTGACAAACTCTTTTATATATTGCAACAAATATTTTTATATACCTGTCTTATTGTAAAGTGAATCTTCTTTTGAGTTTTCCCGGTTAGGGGTCGCCACAGCAGATCACCTGTCCGCTCATGATTGGCAGTGGAGTTTTTACAGCATGTCTTATTGTAAAGTGATTATGTTTAAAAATTGCTTTCAAGTGTAATTCCCCATTTTGATCAATAGAGGTCAGCAATGCATCATTTTTGCACATATTTTTAAAATGGTACAATAATATGGATTTATTTAGGTATTTATTTATGATATTATATTTGTAAATGTTTTAACATATTGTGATTTATGATATATGTGGTTTAGGATAGTTTTGAAAGATCAGGAGGCATTTTAAATATTCTTACTTAAGGTATGAGTTTGCTCTAACTTTAAGAATTAATTAATGGCTAATTTATCAATTGACTGGGTTATAAGCTACTGTGATGTGATTAGCTGGATATTCTAAGAACGTTTTGGATGAAAACATACTGGTTCTAATGAGAGTTAGTGTTTATTAAATCCAGTTTGCTGGGTGGGGAATAAAGTTATCAGGCATAAACGGCTGTCCGAGTGCTTACTTTTGGTTTATTGGTGGCTGCTTTAGCACTCTTTCTCCTCCGTGGTGTTTATTTTTTTTACACAATATGAAGCAATTGTTGTTCCTGAACATACACTGTGAATAATTTCCTTACTAATGTAGTTGAATTAAGCAATTACTGACGGTGGTGGTGTGGTATATTGAAGATTTACCCATGGTTGGTGTGGTTTAATCACGAGAGCGAAGCCCAAGTGATTAAACAAAGGCAACTGTGAGTAAATCTTCATTATACAATGACCCCCAATTAATATTCAAAAACGTGTAAGCTGATTGGTCAGCGTGCACGTTGTAAATCAGTTATAGTAATGGAAAAAAGGTCCGGTCGCCCAGACTTTTTCCATTACTATAACTCTTTTTTTAAGCAACGGAGAACGAAAGATCTCCGTTGCTTCATACTGTCTCGCTATGTTAAACGAGTTTAACATAGCGAGACAACTTTAAAAAAAGCAACGGAGATTCTCCGTTGCTTTTTTTAAAGCTGTCTCACTATGTCAAACTCCTTTAACATAGCGAGACAGTTTGTAAAAAGCAACGGAGATCTTGCTTTCTCCGTTGCTTTTTTCAAAACTGTCTCGCTATGTTAAATGGGTTTAACATAGCGAGACAGCTTTAAAAAAGCAACGGAGATTCTCCATTGCTTTTTTTTAGGCTGTCTCGCTATGTTAAACCCATTTAACACAGTGAAACAGTTTGTAAAAAAAAAAAAATGGAGATCTTGCTTTCTCCGTTGCTTTTTTCAAAACTGTCTCGCTATGTTAAATGGGTTTAACATAGCGTGACAGCTTTAAAAAAGCAACGGAGATTCTCCATTGCTTCTTTTTAAGCTGTCTCGCTATGTTAAACCCATTTAACATAGCAAAACAGTTTGTAAAAAACAACGGAGATCTTGCTTTCTCCGTTGCTTTTGCCCACAGCTCTGATGTACTGCGTAGGCATACGCAGTACATCAGAACTGCCACAGAATACCAGACAGCTGCGGAAGGGCAGCAAGGAGGCATTATACAATGCCATTATTTAAGAAAAGTCATTTTTTTTCTTATATAATGTCATTGTATATAATAACCACTTCTGGGTGTGGGTAATGCTGGATTTACCCACGGTTGGCTTTGTTTGGCCACTCGGGCTTCACCCTTGTGACCAAACCACACCAACCGTGGGTAAGTCCAGCATTACCCACACCCAGGCGTGGGTTATTGCTATAATATACCACAATCACAGACTCGGTTATTGCTATTATACAATGACATTATTTAAGAAAAAAATACTTACTTTTCTTAAATAATTTCTTTGCAAAACGGCGGATTCCTGTTCTTCCGCCGGTTGTGGTATACTCATTCTGGGTTTTGAAGTACTGCGCATGCGTATGGGACTTGCATTCCCACGCAGTACGTCAAGGCTTTGAAACGAAAGAAATGGAGAAAAGAAAGTCTCCGTTTTCTCTCTCTCTCTTTTTTTTATTGTAAAAAAAAAAAAAGAAAGAAAGTCTCCGTTTTCTCTTTTTTTTTTTTATTGTAAAAAAAAAAAGGTTTGGGGGCAGTTTATACCAACGGAAAAAAGTCCGGGTGCTGGACCTTTTTCTGTTAGTATATTGTGGGATTTACAATGGGCACGCTGGTTGGGCTGGCCAATCAGCATGCACGTTTTAGAATATTAATAGGGAGGAACTGTATAATCAATATTATTCCAGTTTGTTTCTGGTAAATTTCAGTCCACAGCCAGTGTTTCATGCAAGAAATGTATGAATTCCTCTAGGTCATCAGCACTTGACTTTGGCGGTATGAAGTAAGTTAAAATGAAGTTTGTTAATGTAGATAGGACAGAGAATATGTACCAAAATAGATCACTGATAAACTCTTTTCTGGGGTCAGGCCAAATTAAATACAAACAAATTGGTGGGATGTGGACAAATACAAACCATAGCTAATACTGCCTGTATGACAGCCTACTTCTCTTGTCAGCTCTTGCCCTTACAAGTAATATCCAGGATGGGGGAATGAACAGCAATGGATAACTTATTTAACATTGCTGAATGGGTTAAAGACTGGCACAGGACCATCTTCAGTTTCTACATCTGTCATAAGGCAAGAAACCATACAGTATTAAACAAAAGATGAAACATTCATGACAACAATACGGTGCAAATAGTTAAACAAGTGTAGCACGACAGAAAAATAATTGCAACTACAGTATATATGACAACAGACTGCATCCTGCATATTAATGCTGAACAAAGTGACATATACAGAGACTAATAAGCTAGTTAAATGATATCTCCTGAGTTGTTAGAGATGAGACAACCTGTATCCTTGAAGCAGAAACATTTATACTCTTAGAGAGAGATCGAGAGCCTGCAGCATAGTTTATCAGGAGGCACACAATCCTTGCTGGTTTACATTTGAAATGGGAAAGAAAGCACATAAATATGGCTATTATCACATTACTGTCTTTAAAAATAAATAGCTAAAATAAATTTCTGATTGTGAGAGGCTCTTTTGGCAGGATTATCATTTTTAAATAGTTGCTATATCTGTATAGGTTTTCATCAAGTGGTATTCTCACACATCCTAAATATGTGAAACTGGAAATACTTTAAATTACACCAAGTTTGTGTGCCCAGTGTGACTGTGTCCTGCTGAAAGGGCTGGCATCCCTTCAAGGATTGGTTTCTTTGTCTTGCAGCAATTGTACACGCTCCTGTGCTACAAACCGGACATGGATTAATCTGACAACAAAGAACAAGTCAATGAAATCGAAGTGAAACGATTCAAAGAAATAAAACTGATGCCGTGCATTTTTATAAACCTGTTGAGTTCCTTTGCATTTAGTCAGTACTATTTATAAACTCACACTGTATAATAAATTATCCTGTACATATTGTCACCTTTACTATTGTAAATACCTACTTTATTTTATTACTTTCTGTATTTTTTAGTATTCTCATTACTTCCTGTATTTTTAGTAATCTTTTTATTAAGATCCTTTCATTTACTATGTAATAATATTGATTTTTAATTTCATAGGTTCATACTAGGCTATCTGCCCTAGGGCATTTATAAGCCTAGCCAGAGTGTGTTTGGCTTTCACTACCCATTTTAAATTAATTTTGCTATGCCCTTTCAATTTTTATTTGTTTGCAACTTAAGCTTTTCTCCCCGGGCCTCTACTGAAAATGGAAATATATCCAGTTGGACTAGCCCGGTTAACAAATGTAAAATAAATAAATAAAATAAAAATAGTACGGAAAAACACAAGCATTCAGAATCTGATACGGTTAGGGTTGCCACCTTTCTACTGTGCCATTTCCTGAGAAACAAGCCCCGCCCCATGCACAATCAAGCCACACCCATTCCTTTTAATAGCCACACCCCTTTACTCCGCCCTTCAGCATAAGTCTTTAATGTCACATACAGTTACCAATAAGTAGAAAAATGTGCGACGAGTCAAAAAGTAAATAAAAAAACTTTATTTAGCAATACTTCAAAAGGTTCACTACATACAACAGTACATCACACACAAGCATGGGAAAACTAAGCCCAAGTCTCATATCACAGGTAGTACTAAAATGGAAATACAATTAGATATTAAAAACACCAGTTCATTCAAAGCAGTACATTAAGGGTTCACCACACACAATAGTAAAAGAAAAGCAATGACAGACTAGAAAGACAGATCTACAGTCCAAGCATCTTAAACAAATCATGTAATCATATATTCACTGTAACATCAAATGAGCTAAGCTTTGGTATAGACGGTATACCCTAGAAAACACAGATAAAAGGTAAACAGTTGTAATTGTGATGACAAACTAGACAAAAAAGCTACATTTAAGCCTCACTATACTACGAAGACTGTACACCCTAGAAAGACACCCTAGGAAGAAACGCAGGTCAAGGTAAACATCACGGTGATGACAGACTAGAAAGACAGATCTACAGTCCAAGCATCTTAAACAAATCATGTAATCATATATTCACTGTAACATCAAATGAGCTAAGCTTTGGTATAGACGGTATACCCTAGAAAACACAGATAAAAGGTAAACAGTTGTGATGACAAACTAGACAAAAAAGCTACATTTAAGCCTCACTATACTACGAAGACTGTACACCCTAGAAAGACACCCTAGGAAGAAACACAGGTCAAGGTAAATATCACGGTGATGACAGACTAGAAAGACAGATCTACAGTCCAAGCATCTTATACAAATCATGAAGTCATTATACATTCACTGCAACCAAGTCCAAAACCAGATTAGAAACTGTTCTAGTTAATCACCACATGTTGAACATCTAGATAGTGCCAGCACAGCTAGTGAATTAATATAAATTTAATATTTAAAAAATTCACTAGTAGCTGTGCTGGCAATATTTCATTCCCCTTGTCACACTAATCTTTGAAAATCTACCTTAATTCCAAAGAATTAAACCATTAAAAAAATCCACTTACCTCCAGAAAAATCAGCAGCAGGGCTACTAAAACAAGCTCTCAGCAGCAGAACAGAACAGGCAGCTAAAGGGCCAGCAAGCAGGGGAACACACCACCACCCAGTCCACAGCACTTCTCCTCCAGCAAGCAAGGCAAGCAGCAGGGCTAAGGCAATCCTTCCAGGCAGCAGGGCTTCCAGGCAGGGCTTCCAGGCAGCAGGCAGGGCTTCCAAGCAGGCAGGGCTTCCAGGCAGGGCTTCCAGGCAGGCAGGGCTTCCAGGCAGGGCTTCCAGGCAGGCAGGGCTTCCAGGCAGGGCTTCCAGGCAGGCAGGGCTTCCAGGCAGGGCTTCCAGGCAGCAGGCAATCCACTGAAGACGATGTCCAAGGCTCCAAGCAAGAATTTCAGATCTTAAGAAGCAGCACCCTTTGTACTACAACAGTAAAAGGTAAAAAACGTATACTGAAGCACCGCTTTTATTCTTAAATTTTCGCGGGCTTTGCAAGGCTTTGACTACTGACTAAACGTGTTGATTGGCTGCTTGCTGCACGAGCTTCGTCTGCAGCAAGCAGCCAATCAACGAGAGTCCAAGACGGGTCATGGGAATGTTTTTTTTTTTTTTTTTTTTTTTAATACGCGCTGACAAGCCTGACGTCGCTATTTCCGGACTCCGATTACAAGAACCGGAGAACCGGAGTGCCCTACTGATTTCCGGGCACTCCGGAAAAAAAACGGAGGGGTGGCAACGCTAGATACGGTGGTGACAAAGACACGAAGACCGCAAAATGAAATCTTGGCCGTGCTTACTACTGCGGCAGCCCAGTTTTACGCTATAGGGTTGCCACCTTTTCATATGCCCAGAGTGGGACTTTTTGCTACAAATGTCAGATTTTGCAGGCCAAAACATACCCATGGCCAAGGGCGCCCGCAGGCAGGTGCAAGGGGGTGCACTTGCATCCCCCTGGAAATAGATGTTCGTGAGATTATCTGTTCATTAAAAAAAAATTTGCATCCAGTCCCATCTGTTTTTATCTTCTGCATCTGTTCCAGTGACGTTGCCCGAGGGGCAGTCCTCCAAGGATGGCACTTTTGGTAATGTGACATTTACTTTAGTTTAAATTTAAAAAAATGTTTAATGGTCATTCTTCTTTAAGAATGGTCCCATAGCATCACCGTTCTTCCGGTCCGTTTGCAGAGACGCGTTATTCTTCCTGTCCTCCCGCGCAATTTTAAGTATAGTACAGCGGTTTTCTTGCCGAGTGTTCAGTTCATTCACAGGAATTGTGTGTGTGAATTTCAATCATTTTCTTCTTCACCCGTTCCCAAGTAAGTCCACAAGTGTTCAATTCATTTACAGAAGTGTATGGTATAGTATGATACGGTGCATAGCCTAAATACATTATTACAATGCAAAATTTACACTGAAATCACTTCATTCGAAGCCTTTAATTGGATAGCTAGTAATATGGCCAATATATTCTGGTCTGGATGTGTTACCGTGTTTATTTGCTCAGTTGTACCATTTTAATTTCATTTATAAGTCTGCAGTTGAAACATTTGCTAGGCAAATTGTTGCCACTTACAAATTAGTATGTGCAAGTAAGCAGTACAGTTTAATGCTGTTGAGATTGCCTAAAAACTGCACTACAGTAGTTGTTTAGTTGGTGTGTATCACTATGTGCTTAAAGTTACTTTTACAAAGCAGAATGAAAGCCGGCAGTAAGGCCAGGCTGAGTATAGACTGGCGAGCCGTCGCCATTTCAATAGGAATCTCATTGGGTAACAATTATTAGAATATGGCTTGTATATTTTATGTCAAGGATGTGAGGAAAATGCGTAGCTTGTATATTGAGGTAAAGGTTTAACTATTTTGATCTTTGTCGTACCAAATACGTGTATTGTAGAAATGTGTAATGCATTACGAAGTTAAATTGTTAGTCATTTTCTTATTGCATTTTTTGCAAGGGAACACAGCCACGCTGTCTGTTCCATAGATTTGTTCTTGCTTCCACCTCTGTTTAACCACAGTTGCAGAAACCAACTCATCCCTAAAGGAGCTTGCTCTGTTGTTTGTAAGAGAACCCTATGCCTGAGACATATGTGAGAGCTTATTTTTGTTAACATTTATTACTTTAATTTTTTTGCCAGCCTCTAAAGTCCATCTTCGCTTTAATCAACTTGTTTTGAAGTTTTCATTGACCACCATAAAATGCTTTTACTGGTGGTGTGATAGGATGTGGCCTTTCTCGCATTTCTGTAGTCAACAGAATAAATGCAGGACGCACTGCATGTTTTCTTAGCAAAAGTTGTATAATTGGAATTTCTGAATATTTGCCTTTATGTTTTCATTTTGCATGAAATGTTCTTAAGAAATTGCTTTGTGCATTAGAAATTGAGTTTGCAAATGTGGTAAAAGTAAGCTGGGAATTATTGATCTGTGGTGTATATCTTAATAAATTATGTTGTGAAAAATTAGTAGCAATAACATTAAAACAGAAACATATATTTTTTATTCTGTAAAGGCATTGCTAGGTTGTAGTAACATTAATGGCTGTTATGTCACTTCTATGGGAAGTTGAGAGTCATTGCTAGGTTGTAGTAACATTAATGGCTGTTATGTCATTTCTAATGGAAGTTGAGAGTCATTGTTTGTGTTTTCAGTTTTTTTTTGGGGGGGGTCACCTTAAAATTGCATCGTTAACATGCTGCATAAGAACAAAAAAACTAAATTGTTTAGCAGCATCATTAACACATTTTCATATACATTTTATACATGTGCCAGACTACGGAATTATGGTGAAGTTTACAAATTGGATGCAGTAACGTTCTGGAATTCAACAGCTTGAATGCATCTATTTTAATAATTACTAAACAAACGTCCAATGACCAACAGTTGGGTGTGATGTTTATGTATAATCTACTATATGTGTGATTATTGACTAATGTCATTTGCATTCTGGCTATATTCAGTTACAGCAAAAATGTCATGTCTCGCTATGACTTATTTAAATTCAGTGTCCTTTTGCTTTTGGCATGGTGTGCCATGCTAACCTTATGAAGTTGTTATGCCAGTAGCCAGCATACTGGCTTTAACCGTTCACATTGCCTTTTGACTGACTGGCTGCTTATATGTCTGTGCTTGATTGTTGTTAGTTTTTAGCAAATCTGCATACTAAGGAGGGAGATGGATGCATACCTCATTAGTTAATGATCTTTGTGATGGTAGACATGTTGAAGGCATGCTACACTTTAATTTCTCTGCCATGCTATCCCATAGCTACATACATCAGTATTGCTGTTGACTTAGTGGTGCCATTTGCAGCAGCCATACTTGAAATTCTTGGTAGAGTTGACCATTTTTCTCTCCAGATTATTCTCCATGCTTAAAATGTCTTCAAAAATATTCAGATATCATGCCTTTATTCATTTGGTGTTTACTAAACAAAGCAGAAATGCAAGCAAACTCCACCCCCCCCAACACAACCCAAATGACACAGCCCACAAACTCAGTGTGCCACTCAGCCACTGCCCACAAGGCTTAACGTACCCAACACTCTAGTCATAGGTGACTCTATAGTCAGGCACACTGATGTTCCACTCACCAGGCTAAACAAGGAGAAAGATACTGTCAGCTGCCTGTCAGGTGCCACGATCTGCCACATAATGCATGCACTCATGTCACTCCACAACAAGTACAAATATGACACTGTCATTGTCCATGTTGGTGTGAATGACCTGAGACGTATCTCCCTGGACTACATGAAAAGAGACGTGGAGGAGCTCTCCGATCTTGTAGCCCAGGCAGGTATGACCCTAGCCCTGAGTAGCATCCTGCCATCACCCAGAATTATACCACAGTACAAGGACAAAATGATTGATTTCAACAATTGGCTAAGCTTCTGGTGTCATTCTAAGGGGATCCAGTATTTGTCTGCCTGGGACGACATGATTGACAGGCCACAATGCTTTGCCAGAGATGGCCTGCACCTGTCGGCCTTGGGATTCCGGATACTGGCTAAGGCTCTTGCTACCCCTATAGTGCCTTTTTTAGGCAAGGTTCAAATGACAAATTCACCATCATAACAGGTACAAGCAAGCAAAATCTGAGGGTAATGCTACTTGATGCTAGAAGTCTAAACCTCAAAATGCACTCACTCGAAGCACTCCTTAAAATGGAGAACACCGACATCTGTGCAGTGACAGAGCCCTGGTTCAAAGCTCCAGAGAGCACCCCTGCATTACCAGGCTATAATTCATTCATGGTAAATAGGAAGAAATTACCAAGTAATGGGATACTAGAATGGCTGGGGGAGCTGTGTATGGGAAAGGAAACTTCATGTTATATAACAGTCTGAACATTTTTATAATGGCTTCCATAGTATAATCTATCAATTCACACCCTCTAAAACCACCCGTTTCTGTGAGCAGTAAGGCAGCATGACAGTTTATTGTTTTTAACCTAAGCATTTCTTTATTTCATTTTGTTGACTGGCTGGATATCATTATGCCTAAGGCATTTTCACAGGGGATAATCAAGGTGCATTTAAAGATAGTGGACAAATTGCATTCACTGTTCTACAGAGAATAAGAAGGAAAAAGATAGTGCTGTATATTCTGGAATTCTGATGAGTGCTGCAATGCATTTTAATTTTGATGATAATGAATTCAGTACTGGACTTGCTTGGCTCGCCGTATCACTTGGTTGTCTGCTTTCCCTCCCCTTATTTTGAGAGTTATTTTCATACATTTTCTTTGTAACATACAACAATATGTAAGAGAATACATATTAAAAAGTGTATTTTTGATGGGATGTAACCTCATTCGAACAATTTTGAAAGCATTTTGTAGATGGAACTTTTTCTGGGCTTAGGGGGTTTCATTCTTCCTGTTAAATTAATATTCATATTTCTTTAATATTTAAAGTTAATAACTAGAAAAGACTGTGCAAGGCACCATAGGCAATTTATGCTTCAAGGGCAGTAGGCCTTGAATTTCTAGATCATCACCATCTTTCGGCTGTTACCATTAGGGGTCGCCACAGCGGATCATCTCTTTCCATTTCTTCCTGTCCTCTGCATCTTGCTCTGTCACACCAACCACCTACATGTCCTCTCTCCCCCCATCCACAAACCTCATCTTAGGCCGTCCTCTTTTCCTCTTACCTGGCGGCTCCATCCTTAGCATCTTTTTCCCAATATACCCAGCATCCCTCCTCAGCACATGTCCAAACCAACGCAATCTCACCTCTCTTGCTTTGTCTGCAAACTGTCCAACCTGAGCTGACCCTCTAATATACAGATTCCTAATCCTGTCCATCCTAGTCACACCGAGAGCAAATCTTAACATCTTTAACTCTGCCACATCCAGCTCGTGACTCCTGCCTTTTTGTCAATGCCACTGTCTCCAGCCCATATAACATAGCTGGTCTCACTACCCTCTTGTAGACCTTCCCTTTTACTCTTACTGGTACCGGTCTGTCACAAATCACTCCTGATACTCTTCTCCACCTATTCCAGCCTGCCTGTACTCTCTTCTTCACCTCTCTTCCACACTCACCATTACTCTGAACTCTGTTGATCCCAAGTACTTAAACTCGTCCACCTTTACCAACTCTACTCCCTGCATCCTCACCATTCCTCTACCCTCCCTCTCATTTACACACACATATTCTGTCTTAGCCCTGCTAACCTTCATTCCTCTCCTCTCTAAAGCACATCTCCACCTCTCCAATGTCTCCTCAACCTGGTCCCTACTCTCACTACATATCACAATGTCATCGGCAAACATCATAGTCCATGGGGCCTCCTGTCTGATCTCATCTGTCAACCTAACACCACTGCAAATAAGAAAGGGATCAGAGCTGATCCTTGATGCAATCCCACCTCCACCTTAAATGGATCTGTCATGCCCACTGCAGTCCTCACCACTGTCACACTACCCTCATACATATCCATTGCCACTCTTACATACTTCTCTGCCACTCCCGACTTCCTCATACAATGCCACAACTCCTCTCTAGGCACCCTATCATATGCTTTCTCCAAGTCCACAAAGACACAATACAACTACTCCTGACCTTCTCTGTATTTCTCCAACAACACTCTCAGAGCAAACACTGCATCTGTAGTGCTCTTTCCTGGCATGAAACCATACTGATCACTAATAATCACCTCCCTTCTTAACCTAGCTTCTACTACTCTTTCCCATAACTTCAAGCTGTGACTGATCAGTTTTATCCCTCTGTAGTTACTGCTGCTCTGCACATCACCCTTATTCTTAAAGATAGGTACAAAAACACTGTTTCTCCACTCATCAGGCATCCCCTGACTTTCCAAAATTTCATTAAACAATCTAGTTAAAAATTCCACTGCCATTTCTCCTAAGCACCTCCATGCTTCCACTGGTATGTCATCTGGTCCAACAGCCTTTCCATTCTTCATCCTCTTCATAGCTGTCCTTACTTCCTCCTTGCTAATCTGTTTCACTTCCTGATTCACTATCCCCACATCATCCAACCTTCTCTCTCTCTCTCATTCTCTTCGTTTATCAGCCTCTCAAAGTACTCTTTCCATCTACTCAACACACTCTCCTCTCTTGTGAGTATGTTTCCCTCACTATCCTTTATCACCCTTACCTGCTGCACATCTTTCCCAGTTCTGTCCCACTGTCTAGCCAATCAGTACAGGTCCTTTTCTCTCTCTTTAGTGTCCAATCTCTCATACAACTCTCCATACGCCTTAACCTTAGCCTTCGCCACCTCTCTCTTTGCCATGCGCCTCATCTCCTTATACTCATGTCTACTTTCTTCATCTCTTTGACAATCCCAATTCTTCTTTGCCAGCCTCTTCCTCCGTATACTCAACTGAACTTCCTCATTCCACCACCAGGTCTCCTTGAAAACACTGAAATATAAAGTTGTTTTCTAGCAACAACCTCTTCAGTAGTTTCAGATATCTTTAATATGTAATTATTCAGATTACTTTTACTTCTGCAGAGATTGTGCATACAGACTGATATTGGTAGATTGTAATGACAGAAGTTTGAGTGGCTTTTTATGGTTGAAGTGTTCTGAACTGGGCAGTTTGCCATTATTAGCCCATATGTTTTGTTTCATTGCTTATTGGAAAAGTGTTCAAAACTAAATGTATAGCATACTCTAACAAGTGGTGCTATTATACAAGGGATAAAATTCAATTATATATTATAATTGATACAGTCAGAAACATGAATCAAAGAACATTTGCATGGACCAAAAAATGTGTGCAAGGGCCTATGATTTAAAAACAGCCCAAAGGTAAATTTAACCTGCCACTGGCCAGATGCATTTTCTTTGAATGTGGGTTTCAGTGTTTCAGTGAATGTGGGTTTCAAAGGTAGAGAAGTTTTAATGCAAAGTCTCTTTTCATTGTAAGACACTTGCTTTGTTTAGTTAATGTCCGTCAGTGCTTGTGCTATAAAATTTGAAATAAAAGTAGTAAATGAAATCCAAATATCTGTAATCATTGTAGAAGTAAAGCATAAAACAGTATGCACACAGAGATTTGAACAGTGTCTATGACAAATGCGGAGAAATAGCCAAGTAATGGTTTACTGGAATGACTGCGTGGGTGGAGGGGTGGGGCTGTGTGGGCGGGGGCAGCAGAGGGGTGGGGCTGCATGGGCAGGGCTTGGGTTTGCACCCCCCTGCAAAAAATCCTGCGGGTTCCCTTGCCCATGGCCAATACAAAGAGCATAACTTCACTTTTTTTGCCTAAATACAACCTTATTCTTGTAGCATTTTACTTGCTTATTTTGTTTCTTATAACATGTGTTTCAGATACAAAATAACTGTTTTATGCAACTATTACATAAACTATAGGAAATAATTTTGCCCTAAAATCTCTGGACATTTTCCTTTTTTACAATTGTTTTGCAGGGCACACCTGCCCAAAGAGGGACTGTCCCTCACAAAGTGGGCCAGGTGGTAACCCTATTACGCTTATCAGATCACTAGTACCGTGTAAGCACAAGTCGTAAATACATATCCCTGCCTTGAAATCAAATCCTAAGAATGTCATCATTAGTCAATGTAACGACAAAGGTTTGCAGTCCAGACCATTAAAAAATAACTTTTCCACACACTTCTGCAGCTCCTAAGCGGACACTCTCTGATATCTAAAGTAATTAACTGCGATACTACTTTTACCTTTCACGTTGTCACACGCAACTTCCAAAGCAGAACGTCAGTTGAGTAATTTTAAAGTGGACAAGCCTTGTATGCGAGTTTTACGACACACATGACGTCATACAACTGCTCTAGTTCCTGCTCCCGTAGAAATACGTGACGCAGCCTGAAACTTTAATGATCTCTGGTGGTGTGATTTTTATTACGTATTTCCGGGTTAAATTCTGATAGCGACATTCTCTGAATTCTTATCCTGAGTCATATGCAGAATGTTTTCCAGAACGTTGCTAGTGGCAGATTTGTTGCTAATTGTCTGTTGTGTTGCCCAAGGTTTGTACCTATACTGTCTACATTGATTGTCAGTGGAATGGATTTCCTGTTGATAACTTACCCGCTTTCTTGTTGTTTGCCGGATGTGATTTTTTTCTAATAGTGGTACAGTCTAATAAAACCCAGTGCCACAGTGTAGTTTTTTTTAATATTGTCTTGCAGTCTTGAGTAAACTCTGCCAGTTCCCTGTTGTTTGTGCTCTTTCATTCAGTTATGTATACCCAGAATAACAGTTAAGTCTCATTATACTGCCACGATTTATCCAGTCTGTTATGTGTTTATGCCGTAGTAGCCCCACCAGCATAACATGTAGGGATCCTTTTTCTAACCTCGTTTTTTAAGTTTTGGAGCGTGACAACTTCATCGTTTGTTCATTTCGGTAGCGTGTGTTCCATTATTCTTCCTGCTTAAATTTTCTTTGTACTTGCCATAATGGTGTTTCTGACACCTCCCATTAGTCTTCAAATACTTTTTTCGTGTATTTCTCTAGTTAAGTTTTGTGAACCTCTTATCCATTTAGATTTAAGTGTATGCGCTTCCTGTCATAACATTTCGTCTTTGTATATTTTAGTTTGTTGGCCTTGTGAATAAGTGACCCTTTTCATTCATTACCACAGGCAAAACACATTTACACGTATTATTTGTAGTGATACAAATGTAGAATATTGTAGTGCAGTAAAACACGGGTTCACAGGTAAATGCTAGGCTAACTGCCCTTGTGGGCCATTTTAAGCTTAGCCAGTTTCCCTTTTTGGGTTTAAAATAACTTATCCCATTTGGTTATAGATTGCCCTTACTCATCCCATGGTCGATAATTATGTATTGCCCCTAATCAGAATAACTGGGATCATATCATAGTTAATCTGAGGGGGCCGGTGCATGGAATAGAGCATTTAAGAGCTGCCTGTGTTCATTTAGTAGTGTAGGGGCAATTCTAGTGTACATTTTCTGTTTTCCATCCCTAGATCTAAATTGCACTTGAAAATGGATAGGCGTGAACTATGTGGATGGGAAGTCTGTTCTACAGTAGTGGTATACTCTGTGAGATATGCCTATCCCTCCAAACTGTTCTGTTGATGTTGCAGAATAAATTTAGATCCCTAGACTGAGTATTTCTGATGACACTTGACAAAGTAAACTTTGTCGTTTAAAACTACACCTGTAGCCTAAACAAATTTTCGTGCATCAGCTCAATTTTTGAGATTACAAAGGAAATTGCAGCAACACATACAAGTAGAGGAATAAACATAGCTAATAAATACAATACTACCCCAATACATACAAGAAAGAGCAGATACCATAAGTTAAATTACTTACCCTATTTAAAGTAATACAAAATACAGTACAGATTGAAATGCCTAAGTTATGTGTAATATTACATTTGATTTGACTTGCTGATGTGTAGTAAATTCATCAGTAATGACCAGACACAAATCACCTCTTAGCATTCTGTCGGATACTGAGTATAATGACAGGGCTTTGAGTTGGTCCGTGTAGGACATATTGTTTAGGCCTTGCATCTTTTTGGTAAGGTATCTGTGTGGGCATTCCAGTTGTTACATATGTCTGGACAGATACATGCCAAAAGGAGAATTTTATTCAATGACTGGCCTACTGAGGGCAATGGCATCCCTAGATCTAGACACAATCCCTGTGTAAGCTGTGCAGTACAGGACTATCATACAACAGTAGACATGTTGGTCAAAAGTTAGGTCACTGTTCTCATAAGTTCCCAAATCCCAGAACAACTGGGTCAAGTCTTAGGGACATATTGTCAATGCAGTAGTTCCCTGGAGTAGGTGACTTCTCAAAGGATACAATATTGCATTTTTTGGCATTTAGTTTTGGTCCATTATTTCTGCACTATTCATTTCAGACAAACCTTGCAGGATGGCCAAGTCGTTTGGGGATTTAATGACAGTCATCTGCAAACTTAGTCAGCCAGAGCTCTATGGTATTGGGTTTTACTTCAGAAAAGTAGATGCCAAATAGCACAGAACCCTGGGGTTCATTGTAGCATATGAATTGTAGTTTAAAAAAAGAATTATGTGTAAATGAGTTTTTATATTGTACATATGTACAATTATTGCAGATGAGAATTTATTTACTTTTGTTTGCCAGGATAGTCCGACTGGACAAGAGCCCATTTCAGTGGAGGCCCAGGGAGAAAATCTCCAGAGAAAATGACAGAAATTAAAAAAAAAAAATTAACAAAACATAAAAAGACACAAAATACACACATTCTAAATGTGCAATGAGTCACAGAGATTAGATTGATTGCAGAGTATTACATGTTGAACATACACATTGTGTAAGAGTAGAATCCTTAAATCAGTCTACAGAGTTGAGTAACTAGACAGACTTTTGTTAGGGGAAGGCATGATTTTGATGTTGGATGCGTAAGTATGGTAATTGAGAATATTGGGAGGTTGACAGAAGAGTAGCAAAGGGATGGAAGGAGTTAGTGTAGAAGAGAGCGGAGGACGGAGAAATAACAACAGGACAGAGGAAGAGAACTGAGATGAATATTGGGTGACTAGAATGATTGTGATAAACAATATATCTTTTCAGAGTTTTAGGAAATTAAAAAGCAGCTGTTGGCTGCTCTAGTCTTATTGAAAAATATAGGTTTTGGTGGTATAAGGGAAATGGAATGGTGAGCATTTATCAGTGAAACATTTGAAATTTGGTTATATGATGCTGTGAGTTTTAAGCTGCTTGCAAAGCTGGAAAGGTTGTCTTGTTGTTTTTTTTGTATTTCAGCAGTTAGGATATCCCAAGTGATAAGGTAGTATTTTAGATAAGCCCCCCCCCCCAAACAAAACAATGTGGAGATATACCAAACTGCAAGGTTTCTTCATTTCTAAATGAGTAATCTTGAGTAATGGTTGGAGAGGTAGACACTATGAGTAATGCAGTATCTTAAAAGCAAAATAAAACAGGAAAGTAGATCTTTCAGTAGTGAGTAACCACTTCACTGGATAGTGGATTGATGATGTTCATGGCTGTAGGCAAGATACATGAATTGTTTGGAGTGGAATATTATTAATTATTGGTAGGGCATATTCTGACCTGGGGATGAGGACATTTATGGCAATAGCCATTCTAGTTCAGGTGTTAAAAGGTTTGATGTTCTGCAAGATTCTGTTGCTGTGCAAGAGTAAAAAAAATGTGTTTAGTCAATTGTGATACCTAAGTAATTGTGCTTGTTAACTGAAGGAAGGGTACATGTTGGGATCTTTTATTATGAGATGAGGTAAAATGTGGAGCTTTTTTCAGTCCTTACTAGAATAATGGTTTTCTAGTAGTTCACAGACTATTGACAGAAAGTCAGTTCCGTAGAAGGTTAGTCACTTTACAGATGACATTGTAAGGTAAGGCTGTTTGCATTTGAGTTGATAAATATAGTGTCATCAGCACAGAGAATAATTTCAAGATAGTGAAGGTCTGTGGGCAGTCATTGATAAATGTAGAAAAATGTTGAGGATGGAGGCCAGATGTTGGTGGCACACCTTTGGGGAGTGTACAGTTGAGGGAGAGACTGCCACCCGAAGCAACTGTGAAACTTAGTTTCTGAACCAAGAACATACATTTTCAGGAGTTTAGCTTATTCAGAAATATATTTTCGTTGACATTATCAAGTGTTTTTTTTTTTTTGAGATTAAGAAAGATTGCAGCAGTAAGTAAACCCTTTTTCATAGTTGAGATATTTTTTGTAAATTAATTGATAACTGTACTATATTTGGGCCTAAATCCATGTTGCTTATATGAAATAATGTTGTGTTTTTGAAATTATTTAAGTATTTGTATATAAGCTTTTGAAAATTTTTGGCAAGGAGGCTGATATTAGAAATAGGCTGAATGTCAGTACCTGAAGATGGATGATTTACTTTGGGTGTTAGGGTTATAAGGTAATGCTTAAAGCTGTGTAGACTTATTGGTAGTCAGGGAAAGGTTAAATATGTGAGTTGTAAGACTGTAAATGAGAAGAGAACCAAAATAAAGGATTTTAGTGTAAATAGTATGGAAATGCAGTTTATTAGGATAGTCAGTTTTCTGCAGATATGTTCTTATTGTTTGAAGAGATGAATTTGAAATGGAAATATCGTATGTCATTGACATCATAGAGACATGTGTTAGGGTGATTTAGGGGTTGTTTCAGAGGGTGTCAAAATAAATTTGAGGGGAAAATGTAAAGTATGCTGGATTGTTTGATTAAATGATGTGATTAAATTATGTTTTGGGGAAAATATTACCCGATGATATGTGCTTTACAGCATACTTTATCTTTGTTGATCTTAATTATAGCATTAGTTCTTAATGCAAGATAGCGAGGATGGACATTATAATTTTGTGGACTATTCTGATTTTGCATGCAAACTCTGTCTTTAATCAGCTGTCAAAGATGGTTCGTTACCTTTTGGATATTGAATTATAAAGTGCAATATTTTTCAAAAGAAGATGCTTATCTTGTATGGGGCAGTTGCATAATAAGGCTGACGTAGGGTCCTTGCAGTGATATATAGGAGTCCAGTTGATGAATTACATTTCCTTTGAGGAATCGGGAGTGGTTCTTGGAAGAATGATGCTTGGAGGTAGTTTTGTGTCTTTAAAAATTCAGTAGTAACTTAGGGGGTTATGTTTGCTAAGAGTGGAGGGCAGAGCAGAAAGGTTGTAAAGTTTGACCTTATCCTCATAAATAATCTTACAATGACAGAAGATTGAGAGGAATTTGGATAGTATCCAGTGCTGAAAGTAACATGTTGGGTATGGTTTATTTTTGCCTTCCGAATTGAGATTAAAGTTACCAGTGGAAACTAGTTTGTGCTGCATGATTTTATTGAAGATAAGTTGCAGGGTTTCTTGTATGATAAAAAAAGTTGGTGGTGGTAGATGTAGACCGTGGCAAGAAATATTTTAGTCTGAACATTGATTGCAAGTTCACGGTAGGGGAGTGTTAAGTGAAAGGCCCCCTCTTGTTGAATTTTTTTGTTCAATCTAAAACAGAAGCTGCTGTTAAAAGGTATTAATAGGACATATAGAATAATGCATCATAGGTCAGTACTAGGCAAGCTGCATTTAAGGGCCATTTTAATCCTAGCCAGTTTCTCCTTTTGTGCTGGAATTAACCTATCCATTTGGTTAGAGAGATTGGTCTTACCCATTCCATGGTTGATAATTACCCCTAATGAGAATAACTGAGATCGTACCAGAATAATTTGAAGGGACTCATTCATGGGGTAATGTATTTAGGAGCTCTCTTTGTCCATTAGTAGTATAGGGGACAGTTTTTTGTTTCCCATTGATAGTTCAAATTTGTGCTTGAATGTAGACGGGGATGAATATTGATTTATGTGGCTAGGGAGTCTCTTCCAAAGCAGAGGTATCCTCTGTGAGATATACCTGTCCTTCCACACTGTTCTGTTGATGTTGCCAAGGAGGTTCAGATCCCTAGACCAAGTATTTATTCTGCCATATGACTTGCTGATGTACAGCAAATCCATCAGTACTGGGTTGGAGGATGTTTTGTATGCTAGACACAGTTGATCTCTTAGTAGTCAGTAGGATACTGAGTATAGTGATGAGGCTTTGAGTCAGTCCATGTAGGACATGATGTTTAGGCCTTGTATTCTTTTAGTAAGGTATCTCAGTGGGTGTTCGGTTGTTGCATGAGTCTGGACAGATATTTGCTGAAGGTGGCACTGTATTTAATTATTTTTCCTAATAAGGGCCAAGTAAAGAGGGACAATGATATCCTTTGATCAAGACACAATCCCTTTGTTTATAAGCTGTGCAAAATTACCACAATGGACACGTTGGTCAAAAATTGGGTGACTGTCCGTGTGAGTTCCTAAATCCCGAGCAACTGTATCAACTCTTAGGGGCATATTGTTAATTTGGTACTTCCCTGGGATAAATGACTTCCCAAAGGATACGGTAATATATGTTTGCCATTTACCTTCAATTCACGATTTTGGCACCAGTTATTTATTTGGGACATGCTCCACAAATCCTAATCCCTCCAAGCTACACGCTCTAGGAACCTAAACCTTGTCACCACAATAAACAGAACATGCTGGAGAGATAGATTCCTGACCCAGAGACTTCCCATACTCTGGAACAGACTACCTATCTATGTCAAACAGAGCTCCTCATTAGCACTCTTCAAGAAAAATCCTGATGATTGGATGGGAAATGGGAAATTCACCCCAGGGATCACTTCTGTGGCTCTGCTCGACAGGGGCACAGGAAAATAATTTTCTTGGGCAGCGAAAGCCAGGGTACATTTTTTGGCTAGGCTTATATAGGCCCTAGGGCCAATAGCCTAGTACCTACCTATGAACAAACCTTCCTGTAGGATGGCTAAGTCGTTTGGAAATTCAATGACTGCTTCTAGCTTGCAGTAATCTGCAAATTTTGTAAAAAGCGACTTTTGCTGCAAACTTAGTCAACCAGAGCTCTTTGGTATTGGCTTTTACTTCAGAAATGTTGATGCCAAACAAGGTGAGGTCCCAGCACCAGAACCATGGGGTTCTATAACTATTGCTAACTATGAGAATCAATCGGCAAAGGTTAGAAAAGACTGGAAATGAGAATAAAAAGCCAATATACAAAGTAACAGTGGGAGGACATTTGTGTGGCTCCTAAGTGTACAACGGTCTGAAATGTGTAGGATTTTTGCATGGAAGTGTTTGCATAGATATTTTTATACTCCAAGCAGACTTCAGTGAACTTTTTTTTCAGGTAGATAGCAAATCCTGGCAGTTTGATGGAAAAGAGACAAAAAACTGGGAAATTTTTTTGGGAATTTAACAAGCTGGTAATATTTAAAAAATATCTACAGAGTACTTTGTCAAAAATGTTAGGGAAGAAAATTATTGTAACTAAGGAAATGACTCAAGCTGGTAAATAGAAACTGAATTGCCTAGCCATAGTAAGGCCTTTCTAAGTTTAATTATATTTGCTGTCAAAAAAGCAGTTACTAGAAAATGTAAATCAAAATCTAAACCAACTGTAACTGAAGAATTGAATGTTGTAAAAGAGAAAAAAAGAATTGTATGTGGGTTCTTTTGAAAAGGGAACAAGCAATGGAATTTGTGTGAATGGTGCATGCAGAATAATTTTCAGGAGGAGTGAAATTTCAGAGAAAGTATGACTTGAGCAATTTATGTAATGATGGAATGAATTGTTGCTAAGAAAACAATTGTATAGTCTTAGTGTATGAAAATTAACAATTCGTAAAATGAAAAATAATTGTAATAGCTTGTTTTCTTTTCTGTTAATGTATATCTATCCATGTAATTACTAAATATATGTAAATTTATGTTAAATTAAAAAACTTTACAGTGGGGGTTAGTTGTTTGCTGGGGGAGGTTGCTAGGCTTGCATTGGACTCTTTGTCACCACTTAGTAGTATAAGAAGTGCAACCAGGACAGAAAGTTTGATAAGTAATGAGTTAAAAGGAGCTAATGTTGCATTTATGAAGAAACTGTAAAAAAAAATAATATAAATTTATGTAAATTTGTAATAAATTGCAACTAGACAGGTCACCATGGAGGGAGTTTATCTTATTTAATGTTTTAAGTCATGCCATTAGTTTGAGAAGATCTTTATGTTGTGCATGATCTAGTTGAATTGTGGATAAGTGAGAGAGAGCGAGAGAAGAATGAGTAGAAGGAAGTGTAAAAGATGGGAAGAGGACATATTTAGTTGGTAGCCTGGAGATTAGTGCACAAGAGGGTGGAGGTGATGGAGGCTATGTAAAGGGGGAATGTTCTTAGCCGGGATTAATTGTTGTGGAGGTGACTGACTACTACTGATGAGAAACGGTTAAGGGGTAGGGACTGATGTATAGACAGAAAGATGGGTAGGACAATAACAATAGGTAAATGAAAGATGTGTGGAAATCGAACAGTGTGTGGCATGTGGAATGGATGCTAAGGTAACAGCAGATTAGAATATTTATTTGTTTATTTATTGACATTTGGTTAATGGGAAAGTCCAACTGGGTAGAAATCCATTTTCAGCGGAGGCCCATGACTAAAAGCTCCAAATTATTACAAACATTTTAAGAACAATGATGTTACAATCTTCAAAAATAAAAGATAAAGATCTGGAGTTTAAATAATTACAACAAATTAGATGTAATGTAAAAACTTTGGTTAAGAGTCTATACAAGCTATATGAAAATTATTAAATATTTAGAGAAATTGTACACAATTTGTAGAGAAATAAAAGGTAAGTTAGTCTAGTAGAAGTAAGAAATGCAATATGAAAGGAGGAAAAACAGACTTATGGTATATTTGGAGAGAAAGTCATGGAAGAGAATTTGATAACAGTAAGGAAGTAAGTGAAGAAGAGAGAGTAAGGAGATATAAGGAATGAAAAGGTACTTGCTCACATTTAGGGATAGAGTTTATCCTGATTTTGAGCAAGAACAGAGCCAGATTTTAGCTAGGATGTCTTTCAGAGCAGTTTTGAAAGATGAGAGGGTGGGTATAGACCTGATGGATACAGGTAAGGAGTTTCAGGCCTTAGCTACCTTGTACAAGTACAGACAATGCCCAGCAGATTTGCTAGGTTTGTTAACAGCCAGGAGTTTTTGATCACTGGAACACAATGACCAACTGGGAACATAGTTGTGTAGAATGTTTTTTAGTGCTGGACAGGCAAGTGGATTCTGGATAATTTTATAGGTGGTAAGGAGCTGTGTATATTTTATTTGATGTGGCAGTTCTAACCAGTTTAGGCTTTTCAGTGCTGTTCAGTGGTGGGTTCTGAAAGGGGTATGTGCTGCAAATTTAGCATTGTTCAAGTTTTAAATTTTGTGAAGCCTGGAGATCTTTAAGGATTGGAGTGCCATAAAGAAGAGTAGGGAGGAGATTAGTAGCAAGTGTAGTTTTTCTTGCGTCGGTGAGAAAGTTTTTGGCTCTGTAAAGCATCCCTAGTTTTTGATGAATTTTTTTATGGCATTTTGTATATGCAGGTCGGATGTAAGATTATCATTCATTATCACCCCTAATGGTTTGCTATGAGAAGTGATGGCAGTGCTTATATTATCAATAGAGAGGACTTTAAATTTTGTTTTTTTCATGAGAGAGAGATTTGGGTGAAAAAGGTAGTAGTTTGGTCTTGTTTTGGGTTGAGCTTGAGTTGCAAGTTACAAAGCCATATTCAGTGGATGTCAAAGCTTCCTGAGTAATTTTTTGGAAATGTATCATGTTGTCAGATGTGCAAATGAAAGCAGAATCATCTGTGTAGTGTATTAGGGTGGCCGTATAGTGAGTGTTGGTGAAAATGTTAAAGAGGAGGCCACCAAGGATAGAGCCGTGTGGTACACTGGTGGTGACTGGGAGGTAAGGAAAGAGAGTGGAGTGTCATTTTACTGACTGATAACTGTTGTACAGGTGGCTTTTGAACCTCAGAAGGGTGGGCTGAGAGAGACCTAGTGAGGACATTTGAAGTAGAAGTTTTCTGTGACAAACTGTGTTGAAGGCTTTAGACAAGTTTAGAAATAATAAAGAAAATAGTTTGAACTATAGCACAACTTTTCTGAAGTTCACTATTGGAAGTTTTGGTGAGTCTATAGATTTTTTAGACTTGCATCTTACTTTTGACATTACTTCCTTGAAATTTAAGAGTTAAATATTGAGGAAAAACACCTTTGTTAATCAGTATTTGCATAGAGAAAGTCTGCATCCTGTTCATATGAAAGGTGGAGTAGTCAAAGGTCAATTCATACGTCTCAGTAGGTTGACTGCAGAGCACTTAGTCTTTTCAAATGAGGTGGATAGATTGTTACAGTTTTTTGTAGAGAGAGGTTACGATTTGGTTTGGCTCAAAAAGATAGTTCAGGAAGTGTTGGTACTTAGAGACATGTCTGCTTGTCCCATTTTGAGCATTAGTGATACTTTTAGGGGAGTATCCCCTAGTGTCCAAAACAAAATTTTTTCTAAATTTTCTTTAGGATTTGCTATTCCAGTATGCAATGAGATGGTTTATATTAGAAAAAATTTATTGGACCATTGGAAGGTATTAATGGGTAATACTGAACTTGCAAAGATTTTGGGTGACAGACCTTTTTTCTCCTACAAGAAGACCACCAGTATTAAACATATTTCGGAGAATAAGAAAAATCAGATGGCTTTGAACTCTGTGACTAGTTCTGTTGGGAGTTTTTCTTGTGGTAGATGCAAACAGTGTAGGTTTATGAGTAATGTGTTTAGTATTGAATTTAAACATCTGGGAAGAAGGTTTTTGGCTAGGGGCTGTTACACTTGTAACACTACCAATGTAGTGTATTGCGCTACATGTGACACATGCCAGAAGTTTTATGTTGGTAAAACTGTTAGAGCTTTAAACAAGACGATTTATGAGCACTGTTTAGCCACAAGAAAAAATGATGGTAACAATGCCTTGGCAGTTCATGCTGCAGAATGTGTACTTTTTAAGAAATTTTATTTTTAATTTTGGAAAGAGTGAATTCAGATCTGTTTTCTGGTGACTACAAGACTTTCCTAGAGTGTAGAGAAAGTTTGTGGGAAATAGGTTTGATTGCTGATGAATCTCCTGGCCTTAATGGTACTATTAACATGAAATGTTTTTTTACAAATGGCCAGAAATAGGTAGTTTACCAAGTTGATTTATCATTATTATTAATATTATACTATATCACGTTATAGTGTAGTTATAAAAATATACATATATATATTTTTTACATTTTGTAGTATTTTAATTTGTATATTTTTATATTGTAACAGTTATTACATTAGAGTATTATACTTTTTTGTATTTGCACACATTTATATTTTATATGAAAATTTCTTTAAGAATGTCATGTGACTTAATTGGTAACAATTTATAAAGGACTTTGAATGCAAAAATTTTGTTCTGATGAAGCTCATGTGAATAAAGTGAGTGAAAGCACTTAACTATCATTTGCAGTCCTGTGTTTGGATTTATTGTCTTCAGTTGGATTCTTGGTGTCGATCTTTTTAATTGGTTTTAGTTTGTTTCGAGTGTATTTTTATTTAGTTTGCCATTATCTCTAGCTTTATTGACAGTGTCTATATAGGTTAGAAGGGCAGTGCTAGTATTATGGGAAGGACAGAAGCCTTGTTGTGTAGGGGATAGGAGTTCTTCCTGCAGGAGATAGTCCAGCAACTGTTTTGAATACATTTTTCAAGTATTTTGGTGAGGGGAGATACGTTTGCTATAGGTCTAAAGTTATTATTGTCTGTTGAATTTCTTCCTTTGTGCAGAGGGATAATGTGTGACTTTTTCCAGAGAGTAGGAACATGTGATTCCTGGACTGACCTGTTTATAAGGACTGAGCCAGGATAGGCAATGCTATTGGCTGCTGTTTTTAGGTACTCACTTGTAAGGTCATCAACTGAAGAAGAGAGCGATTTGAGTTTGCTTAATAGTAGTTTTATATAGGATGTCGGCACAGGTTTGCAGGTAAAAGTGTATGTAGTGATATGTGGCTGTTGGGTAGGGTTGGGATTAGATGTTGAGAAATCCTTGGTTAGAGGTGTTATACTATCTATAAAATAAGAGTTGAACTGTATTGTAGTTTAGAGTGGTGAGTTATCGGGAGAGGAGTTTGGGTTGCATTTTTGGCCAGGATGTAAGATTTCTTTAATGGATGCCCAGAATTTTTTTAGGGTTGCATTTAGTGTTATATTACAAGTTATTGTAGTATAATATTTTTGTCTTCATGTATTTGTTTTTTAGTTCAATTGTGAAGCATTCTGAAGTTTTCAAGATGTTGACGTGATTTACATTTTTGCCATTCCCTCCATACTTTTTCTCTATCTTTCATTCATGCACTCTTTTCGGAGAGCCAAATTGCATTATTTGTTTTCAGTTTCTTCCTTCTAGGAGGTGCAAGGATATTTAGACAAACTGTATTGAATTAAATTGCAGCATTGTCTAAAGGGAGGATTTTTAGGAAGTTCCATTTAATAGATGATAGTGTAGTAATGAACATTTGTAGATTAAACTTGGAAAGGTTGCTTGTTGTTTTATAAATATGCTGTTTAACTGGATATATTAGATGTCTAGTTGTATAGATTGACAGCTGATCACTGAGAGAGTCTGACATTGTACATGTGATGGAGTATTTGCTAGGGTCTGATACTAGGATCCAGTTTAATAGCAAATTTGCTATTTCGCTATAATTTGTGGGCTAATGATTAGTTGTGTGAAACCATATAAGTTCATGAGTTTATGTCCAACCATTTGACATTCCAATCATCTAGTAATATTTTTTCGTTTGGAAGTGTTATGGCTATCCAAACTATTATATCTTCCAGTATAGCTGTATTGTCAACAGGGGGATGTAAAGGAGAGCAATACATATTTGTTTATAATTGTTTATTTTAAGGAAAGCAGTAAGAAGCTCTGCTGAACTGAATTTTGGTGTTGGGTTTGCTGTAAGGGGAAATGTGGTAGGTACTGGGAAATATTAAAGTAATACCACCACCTTTCCTCTTTATATGGTCATTACGGATGATGTTATAGCCAGGAGGTATGACTTCAGAGTCGTTTATGCTGGGTTTAAGCCAAGTTTCAGTTACAGCAAGAACATCAGGCTTATGTTGGGTAATCCGGGAATGTAGTTTAGCAGTTTTATTTCTTATACTTCTAACATTTATTGCAGCAAAAATTAGATCACCAGGGTGGGGTTACTGAAGTGTGTGGGATGGAATTATATTTGTGTTCATTGTGATAGGTGGGGCCAGGATTAGGTTGAATATCTCCTTCGTGAATGATTTTAGTATATTGGATAATTATGCATACTTGCTTTTTGTTGAGGATTCTTGCACTTAATTTTGTTTTGGTTTGAGTTGAAGTGCAGTTAATCAGTCTATATTTGGAATAAAGGTGAGGAGCAGTATTAAGTAGCTTTGGTGCAATGTGTGGAGAGTGTAATGGATGAAAGATTGCACACTAGGAGGAGAAAAATAGAGGGTAAACTGAAGAGTAGCATAATTAAGTATAGGAATCTGTACTTTATAGATGTTGTGTAGTGGGGAAGTAGCAATGAAGAAGGAAGCATGTTGTTGCAGGACAGTAGGAAATTTAGTGATGTGGATTCTGAAATCTGAAGAGGATAGGTAAGGATTAAAGTATTTTCTGCAAAAAAAGAGAGAGTTGGGTTGTCCTGGTATTGTCTTTGGAATGTAAGGAATAGATGGGTTATGAAAGGCTGGAGTATAATGATGTAGTCAAAATAAGAATAAATTAGGGTTTGTTTGGGAAAAGAAAAAAAGATGCAATGTAAAATAGATGGGTACTATTAGGGAGGATTGTGATTGAGTATAAATAAAGAATAGGTATATGTCTACATAAATATCATGGAAGTTGTAAGAGTGATGTATCTGTAGGAGAAAAATAACTGTGATTATTATTTCACTAAAAGAGTCAGATTAGAATGAGCCTGTCAGCTTTGTAGTGCAGTTAGAATAAGATGTAGCAGAGTAGTATAATTGAAGGGGTTATTAAAATTTATTGTTATAAATTCAGTCAGTAAAGGTAACAAGGATGGTGGACTTCAGTTTTCACTAGAAGATATTTGTGGAAGTAATTATTCATAGAATCATAGATTCCAAAAAACACTGAGTCTTGTAAACATTTATGCCTTGCAAGCACCCTTCCTCAGGCCACACCTCCCTTCTCCAGGAGATGTAACAGTTAAACCTGGAGTAAATTTGTGAATACCCATCTGCTTATATATTTAAACTTAAACGAAGATGGTGATTTGCACTGCTTAACAAGCAGGGGAAGTTTATTCCAGATGTTTGGAAGGTGCTGCATTCTAAACCTGTCCCTCCACCGTGTTTTATTTTTGTTGGGGAAGATTTAGGTTTCTGGTTCTAGTATTGATGGAGAGAATGGACTTGCATTGAAACAGGAGGTCTTGAATAACTGAGTCTCTAACAAAGTTGTAAGAGCAGCAGTGATCTCCCTTCAAAAATCTGTAAGACAATGAATAAAGGAGTAGAGAGTCCAGCCTCTCTTGGTAGGTCAGGGACTTTAGGCCTGTGATCTTTTCGTTTAGGAACCTTTGTGGTTTTTCTAATTGTTTGATATGTTTCATGAGATGCGTCCCAAAGGGTGCATTGTACTTGAAAATTGGCCTGATCAATGTAGAGTTTAATGGAATTATTACCCCTTTAGTCCTTGTTGATACTCCTTTGGCAAGTTGCTGAGCTAAATAAAATGAACGTTTGACAGAAATTATCATATGATTGTTAAAGGAGAGGGAGCTATCAACCAAAGTACCTTGGTCCTTGATTGCATTTTGTTTTGTAATGGTGTGTTGTTTATACAGCATGATGAGGAGAGGAGTTTTATACCAGCAGTAGTGATACTACACTTTTTTAATGTTTAGTTTGAGCCCATGTTTTAGTGCACCAAAAGTTTACTAAAGAGAGTTCATAATGGAGGGTTTGGGTGTCATAAGGTGTCCCAACAACAACCCTCAGCTTGGTGTATGAAGGTGGTGAGAGAGCATTTGCAAAGTGCAAGAGGTGTGAAAGAAGTGAGTTGACCAATTATTGAATGGATAGTCAGAATAGTTGTGTTAGTTGAGAGTATATAAATCTAGTGCCTGGAGGAGGGGCAGCTAGGGATGGAGCCAGGAGTGGAGTGAAACGGGCACAAATCAGGTGCAGCACTCAGCATCCATAAGGAGAATGCAGAAGGTAAATAATGAAGTGGACAGACAGTACAATCTGTAAACAGAAAAGTAATAATTACTAACGTAACCCAAGAGTCCAAACCAGAGAAACAAAATGTCTGTAGAACATAAACCAGCAGGACAACTGCGACAGTAGATTCCACTTTATTAAAATGAATAAAAACCAACAGACAAGCGCTTTTGCGTACTATTACGCTTTTTCAGATCCTATAATATACTAGAAACAAGTGCTGTATATAGTGTGGAACAGCCATTTTTTGGCCAATTAACATAAATTGTTACTTTATAAAGTATGACATCATCTCATGTCAATATTCTTGTAGTCTTAAAGCCACGCCCTTGTAAAACAGGCTAGACACTAACATTATTATTGATACCTGGATATCTATGTACTTGTAGTCTAAGTATCCATCTTAACTCTACCTGTTCCAAATAATTATTAATGTGTCCCCGTCTCACGGTCTTGTAAACGCATTGTAGCACCCTGAAACTAAAATTATGATCTGGTGACACTACAATATGCTTAGCCAATGTGTTCTTGGTGTTTTCCATCTTTATCTCATAAAGATGTCTACTAGCCCTGTCTTTTAATCACTGTATGGTCTTACCCACGTAAAAACAGGTATATGTATTGCAAGTAGCTAAGTATATTAAATTGGTGGTGTTACAATCGGCATAGAACCTGGGTTTAAATACAAAGGTTGTAGTGGGGTGGATAAATTCCTGTTCCTTACTACCCCACAGAGCTTACAAACTCCTACACGGGTATGTTCCTAATCTTCCCTGCCTTGGTTTACTTTGTTTATCATTACACAATAATTGCTTTAAGTTATGATTGTTCCTATAAATAAAGCTTGGTGCATCACCCACCACATTAGATGTTAATCTCTCCATAGTTAATAAATGCCGATGCTTTCTAAAGATGTCCTGTATCACCTTATTATTACTAGTATATAGACAGGGCTAGACTGCAAGAATATTGAAACGAGATGATGTCATACTTTATAAAGTAACAATTTATGTTGATTGGCCAAAAAATGGCTGTTCACACTATACAGAGCACTTGTTTTTAGTATATTTATTGTAGGATCTGAAGAAGCGTAATGGTCCATGAAAGCGCTTGTCTGTTGGTTTTTATTCATTTTAATAAAGAGGAATCTACTGTCGTGGTTGTCCTGCTGGTTTTTGTTCTACAGACAATACAACCTGTAGAATTATAATTGTCCATGAGAACTGGTAAAATTCAAAGTGCACACAGCTGTGGAGGTCCTGGCTGTTTTGACCTTACCGTCAGAAGGAAAGTAGAGCAGCATGTGGAAGATTAACCAAAGGAACTGAAAGGTATGCAGAGCCAGTGTGAAGAGGGGAAAATAAGGTGGCATGAGAAAATAGATCTTGTGTGTTAGTAGAAAAGTTCTGCTTTATTGGCCAAGCTCCTTTTATTTTATTTGTTTTTGTGTTTGTCAGAATGGTCCATCTGATTAGAAACACATTTAAAGCAGAATCACTTGGACAGATGCTTCAGTGAATAATATGCAAAATGTTATGTACTTTGTTGATAGAAATATTTAGAAGCTATACATGGTAGTATATTAGGTTGCATTGTATAGGAAGTCATGGTCAAGAAATATAATTGTGAATTAGAATTGTATACCACATGTTGTACCATTATACATAATAATAATTTATGTTACATTGGTACACAGTAATGTGCAAGGAATACAGAGGTTGTTGAGACAGAGGAGTATACTGCATATTGTGTCATTGATAAAGTGTATATGATTAGGTTCACATCCTCCCTGATTTATGGTCTATAAAACAATTGCCTATGGCCTTTCAGAAATTGTTAATATGTTGTCATTGTGTATAAGCTTGTGAAAGTTTTCACTAACTTGTTTGACAACTGTAAGAAGATATTTTACTCTCAGTAACCGACTGCATAGCTGGCATTATGCTAATAGTATTTATTATAAATTGATTATTTGGTAGGTAGCTCTGGAAATTAACATTTTCCTATTCCAGCACTGCTTTTCATAAAACTTAAGTAAGTGACACTAACAAAATTTTGTTTTACCAACTCCAGCTATTGCAGAATTTGCCTTGGATGATGACCTAGTTAGTGTACCTGGTGGGACATTTGGAATGGGAACGAACTCACCTGATTCCAGAGATGGAGAGGCACCTGCCAGAGAGGTGAAAGTAAAGCCATTTTCAATTGACAAATATCCTGTCACTAACAAAGATTTCAGGTATAATGACATAACATGATGATACTTCTTTTTTTTCTGATCTTTATTTTATTTTTTTGACTTAATTACTTATTGATGCCTTTTTCTATTGGTGAGAACAGTTATTACATGCTACGTTCTTTTCTATTATGCTCAGCATTCGTATTTCATGGCAATCTGCCTTCAATGCTGAATTTAATTACTAACATTGATTGATGGAACTCCAGCTTTTGTGTCCTCAATTTGGTTTAAGCTGAATTCTGATTTGGTTTGGGCCATAGTAGTATGTGATGAATGCACATACAGTGCCACTTTCATGAACACGAATATAGAAAGCGATATTTGTTCCATGTTGTTATTTTATGCAGCAGTTTCATGAAAAAGAATATTATAATAGTAAACATGAATACTGTCTTGATAGAGATGACATGTCTTACCCTGCTGAATCCTGGGAGCACCTTTTTCATCTGCACTGTATTTTTTCACTATTTTACTGTTAAAACTGTTTAATTAACCGAGTGTGAACTGTTACGCTGTTCTATTTAAGTGTTTATCTGTTGTCCTGTGTTAAATTGACATAAACAGAGTTTAAATATCTTTAGCATAATCTGGTTACAGGTTTTGCTGTATCCAGATTTGTTTGTGTGATTCCTGCTATGCCATCTTGTGTTGGCTGGGGCATACCTGCACTTAGGAGTAAGTGAACTGGTTTGAACTGGTCTGGCATAGGGTGTTTAGCTAAGAGCTCAGGGACAAGGGTTGATTGGCCAATTCCGATGTTTCTATTTTACTTTAGTTTTTGTGGTACTTCCTGCGTTTGCATGGGTTTATGCTGCACTGCCGCTGTGCTGTTTTAACCCTTTTCAAGGTATCTCAGCTGCATTTTTCCCCTTACCAACACTTCTGTGTAAGTGAGGCCCTCATTTGCAGCTACTGTATTGATTTTATCCAGCCCTACTCACACCTGTAGGTACTCTCCTCAGATAGTACCCACTCTACTATCCCTGACCTCTCCTCCACAGATTCTGACATCCATGGATGAACAATTTCCTATGGTTTCTCCTGCTAGTCTGTTTTATATGGGCATCCTGAGATAGTGTAGCAACTGCCTCATGTACACAGACAACCCTCTACTACTACCACCTAGGAACACAAGTATGTGAGAGATGTAATTACATTAAGAACCTAGAATCCTTGCTGTCTCAATCACAAGCCAGTACATCTGTCACTGAGAAGGTTGTCTGCTCAAACATAACAAACACCACATCTCTAACACCACCTACACCTATACAACACACTCCCACATATGCAGAGGTTCTCAACAAAAAACGTACCTTAACAAAAGAGACCTCCGAGGCAAAAACACACATGCACATCACAACCCACAGCACCAAACACTACACATAGTACACATGCCTGTGTCTCTCAGCCTCTAAGCCCCAGCCACAAACCCAACATACTAGTTATAGGAGACTCTAATGTGAGACACACAGATGTGCCCCTCACCAGGCTAGACAAGGAGAAAGTCACAGTAAGTTGCTTGTCAGGTGCTAGAATCTGCCATATCACGCACGCACTCAAGTCTCTGAACAACGGGTACTGTTATGACTCTGTCATAGTCCATGTTGGTGTGAATGACTTGAGACGTACCTCTCTGGACTATATGAAGGGAGACATGATTGAGCTCACTGAATGTGTGTCCCAGGCAGGTATGTCCATAGCCTTAACCAGCAACCTACTGGCACCCAGAATGATGCCTCAATACAAACAGAAAATGATTGACTTTAACAATTAAGGACAGGGGTTGCAAGCCTTGAATTCTGCACCTCT